>NC_056728.1:1345433227-1345500727 GCF_019279795.1 Protopterus annectens
TATATACATACATGCACATATACATATAGTCAAGTACTATAGATGGTGTCTACCTTAATATTTATTGGTTTGATTCAGTATGACCTGAGATCCCCAAGTGGCTGCTAGAACAGAAAGAGGTAATCCCTTTAAGAACCTAAGGTAGGATGGAGCAAGAAACTAAAAAAAAGTAGACAGGGAGGTTTAAAATCCCATCATTTGGCAGCCATTTCTGTTGCTATAGTGAGGTAAAGCTCTAGTTATGACTCAGGCAACCCAAGTTTCATTAGCAGCTTAGGTGCCTTCTGGAGTTGGTATGGGGGTGAAGAAGAGAGGCATGGCTTTTGCTGGTTTGCATCTCTTCAGTGGAAGGTGTGGGAGCATATGCTAGGGTGCATGTTCTCCTTGTTGAATCCCCACTGCAGACGTACCATCCCAAGGTAGTGCTGGCATCTATGGGATAAGACTATCTAAGGTATTACATCATTCACAGAAGCAAACCACATCCTTGTGATGTCTATCACATACCAAACCTTTGGTATGTTACTGAACGTGTGCTTTGAGGATAGGGCTACAAAAAAAGCAAACAATCATGATGGCTGTCTAAATCATTTCAACTTTCTCCTTATTATATAGTGAGCAAGTGGTCCACTTAGATAGAGAGGGTCTAATGGTCAGAAGGAAGATGGGTCATCAATTTGGAAACAAAACTCCAACAGTTGTGAGGAAGAAATAGTAACTTTGAGGAAGAGTAATTTCCTTCTGTGGAAAATAAGAATATATTGCCCACTGGATATTCTTTAGACTAGAGGAGCGCTAGATTTTGACACAGAATTAAGAAATGATAATTTCTAAAGAAACTTCTGAATATAAGAGTTGCTGGACTATGTCCCCTAAAACCTTGGTGACTCTGCTATATTCTTCTACTTATGGGTCTGACAGTAGAAGGGACTTTCATGGTTAGTGGAAAATAGTCTATTGTTTCTGCAGTTTATACTTAAATTCTATACAATGGGAAAAGTTTGCTCACATCTGCATTCTAGAAGAAAGACTAAACTGTTTAAAGATTGTGTCTTCTCCATGGCTGTCTTATAAGAACTCTGTTTTTTTTTCTTTTATGAAAAAACTGTGTTATGAGAAATTGAAATGAGCCTATATCCTGTATAGGAGTTGAAAGAGCATTGAATGAGAATAAAGCAAATGGAATTCTTGCAGTTGTATGGTTTACATAGCTTACTGTTCTTATGCTTGCTTGTATTTGGAATTAAGAAACTCGACAGTGTTTTGGTTATTTTTGTTTCAGTAAAAATAATGTTTAATTTAAAACGTCATGATTGCAGTTGTTTTCATTACCCACTTCTGGGTCTATTGACCTCAAGATGTTACATATGGTGAAGAAATGAAGAGGCTCTAGGCCATAAACTGCTGCTGAGGGCATGCACTATTTGTCCCTATCCCCAGCTGAGCACCTGCTATCACTTGATAAGCCAGATAAGGAAACTGGTAATATTAACAAGTACTAATGAAATGGCGCTCAGGTTTTACAAAACTACTCATGAACTGTGTCATGCTTCACCCCCATTATATGAAAGACTAAGAACCCGGACCACGTTTTCTTAAATAGTAACTTACAGTTGGCTTATTTATGGTGGATACAGTATACACTTACAGGGAAAAGCCTTTGTGGCAGTGAGAGGTTAGTTTTTGAATTGGATAATGTGGTGACTCATTTTAGACCCTGTTTTAGTGCAAGGGTTGCTTGCCATTTGTATACAAGTACTGCATCATAACTACAGCATAAAAACACCCCTGAAACAGTGCAGATATAATAAATTGCAGATGTTGTGCTGCATTCAATACACAGCTTAAGCAAGTGACATAATTACAACAGTGATTCATCGGTAAGTACTAAGCTAGATGCTTTAGAGGGCCATTTTAAGCCTAGCCAATTTCCCCTTCAAAACAAAGAATTAAACCTTGTACCTTGTGTCTATGAGGTAAACACCTTAACCATTATACCAACACTAAACCCCAACTGGTGAAGTGGCTGGCATGCTGTGAGGGTCATTTGTGCCATTTCTACTGGTGCCCTTACTTAGTACATTTAAACAAATAAAATAGTACTAAGCAGCATTCAAACTAAAAAAAGTAAAAAAAAAAAAAAAAGATAAAGTGATCTTTAAAGGGTCTAATTCATCAGTTGTGGCTACATCATTCATCTAGAAACTCATCCGTGGATCTTGTAAGACAAGATATTTCAGGAGTTGCACTCCATACCACCATGCGCTCCAAGTGCACACATATATATTTGTGTGTGTGTGTGTGTGTGTGTGTGTGTGTGTGTGTGTGTGTGTGTGTGTGTGTGTGTGTGTGTGTGTGTGTGCGTGCGTGTATATGTATATATATATATATATATATATATATATATATATATATATATATAGGGGGCACAGTGGTTCAGAGATTGGCATTGTTGCCTCACAACAAGAAGTTCTCCGGTTCAATTCTTGGCTGGAGTGCCTTCTGTGCAGAGTTTGCATGTCCTCCCTTCTCCAGGTGCTCTGGTATCCTTCCACATTCCAAAGACATGCAGTAGTTGGATTGGTCACTCTAAATTGGCCCTAGGTGTGAGTGTGTGTGTGAGTATGTGTGGTTGGGCACTAGGCTAGCAACCTGACCTTGTAAACCCTTCACTGCTAAATGGCATGAATGGAACTGAGATATATATATATATATATATATATATATGTATATATATATATATATATATATATATATATATATATATATATATACACATATACATATACACACACACACACACACACTCACACACACACACACACACACACACACACACACACACACACACACACACAAATATATATATATATATATATATATATATATATATATATATATATAAACGCGCACACACATATATACATACACACACACATATATTTATATTTAAATATATCTATACATATATATATATATATATATATATATATATATATATACGTACATACATACATGCACATATACATATAGTCAAGTACTATAGATGGTGTCTACCTTAATATTTATTGGTTTGATTCAGTATGACCTGAGATCCCCAAGTGGCTGCTAGAACAGAAAGAGGTAATCCCTTTAAGAACCTAAGGTAGGATGGAGCAAGAAACTAAAAAAAAGTAGACAGGGAGGTTTAAAATCCCATCATTTGGCAGCCATTTCTGTTGCTATAGTGAGGTAAAGCTCTAGTTATGACTCAGGCAACCCAAGTTTCATTAGCAGCTTAGGTGCCTTCTGGAGTTGGTATGGGGGTGAAGAAGAGAGGCATGGCTTTTGCTGGTTTGCATCTCTTCAGTGGAAGGTGTGGGAGCATATGCTAGGGTGCATGTTCTCCTTGTTGAATCCCCACTGCAGACGCATTCATCCCAAGGTAGTGCTGGCATCTATGGGATAAGACTATCTAAGGTATTACATCATTCACAGAAGCAAACCACATCCTTGTGATGTCTATCACATACCAAACCTTTGGTATGTTACTGAACGTGTGCTTTGAGGATAGGGCTACAAAAAGCAAACAATCATGATGGCTGTCTAAATCATTTCAACTTTCTCCTTATTATATAGTGAGCAAGTGGTCCACTTAGATAGAGAGGGTCTAATGGTCAGAAGGAAGATGGGTCATCAATTTGGAAACAAAACTCCAACAGTTGTGAGGAAGAAATAGTAACTTTGAGGAAGAGTAATTTCCTTCTGTGGAAAATAAGAATATATTGCCCACTGGATATTCTTTAGACTAGAGGAGTGCTAGATTTTGACACAGAATTAAGAAATGATAATTTCTAAAGAAACTTCTGAATATAAGAGTTGCTGGACTATGTCCCCTAAAACCTTGGTGACTCTGCTATATTCTTCTACTTATGGGTCTGACAGTAGAAGGGACTTTCATGGTTAGTGGAAAATAGTCTATTGTTTCTGCAGTTTATACTTAAATTCTATACAATGGGAAAAGTTTGCTCACATCTGCATTCTAGAAGAAAGACTAAACTGTTTAAAGATTGTGTCTTCTCCATGGCTGTCTTATAAGAACTCTGTTTTTTTTTTCCTTTTATGAAAAAACTGTGTTATGAGAAATTGAAATGAGCCTATATCCTGTATAGGAGTTGAAAGAGCATTGAATGAGAATAAAGCAAATGGAATTCTTGCAGTTGTATGGTTTACATAGCTTACTGTTCTTATGCTTGCTTGTATTTGGAATTAAGAAACTCGACTGTGTTTTGGTTATTTTTGTTTCAGTAAAAATAATGTTTAATTTAAAACGTCATGATTGCAGTTGTTTTCATTACCCACTTCTGGGTCTATTGACCTCAAGATGTTACATATGGTGAAGAAATGAAGAGGCTCTAGGCCATAAACTGCTGCTGAGGGCATGCACTATTTGTCCCTATCCCCAGCTGAGCACCTGCTATCACTTGATAAGCCAGATAAGGAAACTGGTAATATTAACAAGTACTAATGAAATGGCGCTCAGGTTTTACAAAACTACTCATGAACTGTGTCATGCTTCACCCCCATTATATGAAAGACTAAGAACCCGGACCACGTTTTCTTAAATAGTAACTTACAGTTGGCTTATTTATGGTTGATACAGTATACACTTACAGGGAAAAGCCTTTGTGGCAGTGAGAGGTTAGTTTTTGAATTGGATAATGTGGTGACTCATTTTAGACCCTGTTTTAGTGCAAGGGTTGCTTGCCATTTGTATACAAGTGCTGCATCATACTGGAAGATGGTAGAAGATGGTGAAAAGTACTCAAGCTGTAGTGAATGGTTTTCATGAAACCAATTACTGAGTGTACGAAATAAATCAAACTCTGTTCTTAAGAATAACTGAAAGTGTGGAAAGTGCTTTAGCTGACTACCTCTGCACTCCAGCACAGTGTATTAAACCTGCAAGCGAAGTGTGAAGCTCAGGTGGAAACCCAAACTTCACCTGCAGCAATTTGTAATCCAGCAGGAGTACCTCCACCTTCCTTCAGAAGATAAATCCAAATAATGATGTACAAGCCTTTCTCTTATCATTTAAAATGGTTTCTGAGTATGAGGGCCGGGCTAAAACTGAGTAGGCCAGTGTTGTTTCTCCACTCCTTTTTTTGGGGAAGCATGGAATGCCTTCTATGGGTTGGGGGCTGGCATAATGGTAAAGGCGTCTAACTCACAGAAACAAGATACAATGATTCTCACCTTTGAGGGAAACTTGGTAGGCTTAAAATAGCCCAAAAGAACAGCTGGCCTAGTACTTACCCATGAATCTATGATGTAAAGTTTGTCAGTGCCAATAATTATGACAAACTGAAAGTGGAAATACTAGCCCACTGTAGTATGACACCTGATATACAGACCCAAATGTCTCATGTTTTCTTCTACACTTTAAAGAAGCCACTTCTTAGAGATATTGGCCCTGAGTCATCTAGTCTGTAAGGGGCTGCAGCTGCTGCAACAAGCACTCCAAAAGTTGTGGAGGTGAGCTTTTGCATAAATATTGTAGTTCATCACTCACAGTTATGAATCTTAATTATGACAAACTATCCTAAAGCAATAAACTATAAATGTAACTCCAAAGAAATGAAAAAAAAAACACAAGCAGAAGAAACATAAAAGAACTGAAACATAACAAAGAAAAACATAAACTCTACAAAAAGTAAGAAATTAAGAAATAAAAAGAAAAACACAAAACTGATGATATAACATCACAAAAAAAAAACAAAAAGCTTAACATTACAAAACCTACGGGAGGAAAAACAACAGGAAAAAGAAAACAAACCATTGCTACATTCATATTTTCCTTAATGAAAGAAAAACAACAAAAGAAAGTAAATAAAGAATGAACCTGCAGTTGAAATTTCACAGCAACATACAAAAGTAAGTAATCTATAACATTATGAAAAAAATGAAAAGAGAAAGGCAAAAAAGAAAAGAAACAAAGAATAAACCCACAGTTGAAATTTCATAATAAATAACAACTGACATAAATGATCAATACTGCAGCATATCTCTGTAATAGCCTAACTAAATAACAAGAAAGACAACATTCTCGCTACAATGAGCTATAAAATAATGGACTGAGCTGTCTGAATAAACTCTTATACCTAATATAATCAGTTGTTAACTGTATACACTGCACAGTAAATAGAATAATATAAATACTCAATCATAAATATATATCCCAAAGCATACACTTCCATCTCTAGTCCAGCAGGAACACAACATGTAACACAAAGTATTTCATACACATTCCCAATAAAAACATACACACAGCAACTCAACATAAAATCCTACCACAACAGAAAACAAGCAATAACTACTGCAAAGAAAACACCAATCAAACCTATGTACCTACACATAAATCAACATAAATGGACAATCAGACAAATCAACAAAACATAAAACACAAAATACAACACAAATCCATACACATAATGCAATACCACAATAAAAGCACAGCCATACATAACCCTTACACAACTACAATAAAATGCAATAGTAAACTGCTACAGCAGTTATGCATAAACATATGTATACACACACACACACATATATATATATATATATATATATATATATATATATATATATATATAGATATATATGGATCTAGGACTGTTGAACGAAACTTCAACACTCCGAATCCAACTTCACCGAACACACTTTAACGAAAGTGCTTTTACCGAAAAAGCACTTTCGCTAAAGTGCGTTAAAAAAAAAAAGAAAAAAACAATAAAAAAAATTTATGCAGGGGGGCAAGCCCCCCTGCACCCCCCTACTTTAATATTCTCACTCCGAGATCGCACTACAGTGGGGAAAAGGAAAAAAATTCACTTATCTGCACCTTAGTATGATCTCCGCAACAGTCACTCCCCCACAACTCCCTCTACCTACAGGCATACTTCCGCAAAAGTGCTTCTTCGGTGAAAAGCACTTTAGTGGAAGTATGCCCGGCCATTTAGGATTCGGTGAAATGGCCATTCGCGCATCAGTCCAGACACATGGGGGCGCAGGGAGGCTTGCCCCCCTGCATAAATGCTTTTTTCTTGTTTTTTTCTTTGTATTTTTTAATGCACTTTAGCGAAAGTGCTTTTTCGGTAAAAGCACTTTCGTTAAAGTGTGTTCGGTGAAGTTGGATTCAGACTGTTGAATTTTCATTCAACAGTCCTAAATCTATCTATATATATATATATATATATATATATATATATATATATAGCCCCTTAAAATGTATTTTAGAAATACATTTTAAGACATACTCACACCTACAGTGACAGATGCAGATAAGGGTAATAAATAAATATATAAATAGATAAAACCAATAAATTAAAAGCCTAATATAATCCTATGTACTCTAATACAGCTGCAACAGAACTCTAAAGTCCTTCAAATAAAACAAAATGAAAAAAACTTTCACTAAATTTGTATGTTTAGATTAGATTAGATAGGTAGGTTAGTAATAATTTATATAATTGCTTTATTTTTTATTCTTTATTTTGTGTATATGTTTAGGTATGCATTATTGTAGATAAAAGTATAGCTGTGTGCATGTATTAATGTAATGAATGTAACATAGGGTATCTTTGTAGGGGTTGTGCATATGTATGTGTATTTGTTTTTGTTTATTGTTGCAGTCTATATATCGTTGTGGTTGCTTATATACTTGTGTATCTTTTTTATTGTGGCATTGTAGAATGTGTGCAGATTTATGCTGTGTTGTTTTCTTTTTGTGCATGTGTGCATTATATTTTGTGCTGCTGCCCAGATATTTGTTTATATTTATTTATATACATATGTGTGTAGGTTTGTTATAGGTGTTATACATGCAGTGGTTAATGCTGGTTTTGTGTTATGCAACTGTGTGTTTCTGTTATATGTGTGATGTGTGTATCCTGCTTTATGCTATTTCTGTGTTGTAGTAGATACTTTTCATTTCTTTTTCTTATAAAACATATTTTATGTATGTTATTTATTAACAGTGTGTTTTCTGTATTCAGTAGTTCATTTAGTTGCGTGTAGCAGTTTGTTTAGGTAGTTCAGGTTTTTATTTTAGAGATCGGTGAAGTTATTGTAGTCTTCTGTTAACAAGTGGATAATATAGTTGATTGCTCATTATTATTTCACTTACTTGTTTATTCATGAGTGTTGAATTGCTTTGTTTAATATTTTTTTCAGATTGAATTCTTATTTTGTTTTAGTTTTGTTCCCATTCCTTAATCCATCACTGAACTTCACTGTCATTCATGGGGTCAGAATGGTCTTACCTCAGAGTTTACTCCTTAAGTCAGTAGTCCAGCAGTATGAGTAAGTCATTATCTATCACAGGAAAGTAAGGTTTTCTACTTAACCATTCTCTTTATGTATGCCTGTTTCATCCCGATGTGCAATGTGCAATATAGACATGTCAAAAACATATCTCCTGCTTCTGTGAAAGCCATCCTTTTAATGGTCCTGCTTCCTTAAAAGAAAAGCACCATCAGTCATTTTTGGTCTACATTGAGGACTTTATATTGAGTTCTCCAATCCTTGTCCTCTCAGTGAGATTTGTAAGCTCCACCTGAATTCGTCCCCCTACTGAAATATCAGCACTCAAAATGCAAGTACTGAAAAGCAAAAAAAGAAAAAGCGAAAACTCAGAGAACACTGAATCTCAAAAATCACTCTACTCCTTAAAACCTCATAGTAATGGTCATACTTTCTTGCTTAACAAGAAAACAGTTTTCTTTCTGGCCATGTATTTTGTTTTTTCAAAGACACTTTTATTTAATGCTACATGGGTTCATAGGTTCATAGGTGTGTACTAGGCTAATGGCCCTGGAGCCTTTACTAGCCTAGCCCGTAGAAGTGCCCTGGCATCGTGCTGCCCGACGTTAGTTCCCAGTGCCTCTATCAAGTAGAGCCACTGGAGTGATCCCCTGGGTGAACTTTCTATTTCCCATCCACTCATCTAGATTTCTCTTGAAGAGGACCAGTGAGGTGCTCTGCTTGACATATATGGGAAGTCTATTCCAGAGCATGGGCATTCTCTGGGTTATGAACCTGTCCCTCCAGCTTGTTCTGTTGATTGTGGTAATGAGGTTGAGGTCCCTGGAGCATGTGGTGCAAAGGGGATTGGGATTTCTTTAGATGTAGCATTTCTAACAGAGCTGGGTCAGGCATGGCTTTGTAAGTCAAGCAGAGATCACCTCTTAGTAGACGATATGAAACAGAGAATAGCTGGAGTTTTTTGAGTCTGTCCATGTATGACACGTGTTTAAGGCCTAGGATCCTCTTCATGAGGTACTTTTGTGGCCTTTCCAGCTGTTTTATGTGTCTAGTGAGGTACATACCAAATGGGTTATTATACTTGATGATTGGTCTAATGAGGAAAGAGTAGAGAGAGATGATGACCTCTTTCTTCCTGGATGCAAAACCCTTGGTAATGAAATGTGCCACATAGAAGGACTTTCTGACCACAGTGGCAATGTGGTGGTCGAAGGAGAGGTTGCTGTCAACCTGTATCCCTAGATCTTTTATAACACCTTCAGTGTTCGGTGGGCTCCCATCAATGTGGTAATTAGTGGGAACTCAGTTTTTCCCAAAGGGGATGATGACGCATTTTTTGGCATTAAGCTTAAGGCCATGGTTTCAACGCCAGTCACTGGCCTCAGTGAGGCCTTTCTGTAGGATGTTTACATCACTTGGGGTGTTTATAATGGCTCAAAGATAAAAGTATACATGTTATTTAGACGCTGTCATGTTCCTTTAATTCATCAGCAGTCAAAAGCACGTTCACCTTTTCCTCATCTTATTTACACTCAAGTACTTGGAAAGGTGAAACAACAAAAAGATTTGAAATAGTAAACATATCCAGTCGAATTATATGACAAACACAGATCTCTGGAGGCAGGGTAGCACTGGAGGAGCCTATACAGACTTAACTTTTAAAAGAACTCAAGAAACTTGTCTTTCAAAGATAAATGTATTAATCTCTCTGTTAAAGTTCTGCAGTTGGCATCCATTCAAGGTCATGCTTGGTCAGATTTCTGTTTAGACAATTGAAATTTGGAAAAAAAAAAAAAGGTGAAATAGTTTGAAACTACATTCAGCTGGATCAGGACATATTACCTCTGTAACATCTTAACCCATATAACGTGCTATCTTTGTGTGAGCAGTTTCTGTTCATATGCTTAGAAAGCCCAGTCAATCCAGCTGCAAAACTCAAATATTAAGTAAATGCATTCTCTGTGTGGTAAGTGCACAAGGATGACTGACTGTCTGTCTGTCTGTCTCTGTCTATATGCCTCTCTCCCTCTGTTTTATGCCAGTCCACATTTACAAAAAAACAGACATTCTTCCTATGTCTTCTTACAGACAGAATGTGTGTGTGTGTGTGTGTGTGTGTGTGTGTGTGTGTGTGTGTGTGTGTGTGTGTGTGTGTGTGTGTGTGTGCATGTGTGCATGTGTGTGTGTGTGTGTGTGTGCGTGTGTGCGCGTGTGTGTGTGTGTGTGTGTGCGTGTGTGCATGTGTGCGTGTGTGCGTGTGTGGGTGTGTGTGTGTGTGTGTGTGTGTGTGTGTGTGTGTGTGTGTTTCATCTGACCATATTGGCTTAGCTGACAGTAATGGGGCTGTTCTGGTTGAGATTGGGTAGGAGTATTCTAGACTCTGGAACTTAGTGTACAGTTCTAAAAATCCTTACTATACCCTTGAACATGACTTTGTTTTATGACTAGAAGACTCGCTGGTACAGAGCTGTAGTTGTTCATACTACTTTGCCTGTATTAAAGTTAAACTATTGTTCCTGTGTACCATTGTTTCTTGCTGTCTTAGTGCTACAGTGTATGATAGTGCTATGATGACTATGGAAGAGACAGTGGATATGATGCTAACATTGATGCACTTGCAACATGAGGTCCCTCAATGTTCTGTGTTCATGGCCAGATGAGACTGACAAACACTCATTACACTGTGGTCATGATTAGGAAGTACAGGTAAATGGATTAGGGGCTTTATTGGTGTATCTCCTCCCATTGTTGTATATATGTTGTGTATGTGAGTGTGTAGGTAAGCTATTTTATGAGGTGTACATTGGAGAATGTGGCAGACAGGCAGAAGATACTGGACAGCAGTGCTCTGCTAGACAACACATTCTTGGACATATCAGGCACTCATCTCCTTTTACTGTCTATGGTGGTCTGTAGTTAAACTCCCAGGGCATTGCAGTTAGACTCATATATCTTTTCTCCTTCTCTACACATTATACACAATGGGTCATAACATTTGTGGATTGCAGAAATTAGCAGTACACATTATTTGCATCGCAAACTTACTGGATATCAGAAGTCTTCCAGGGTTCCGAAAGTTCTGATGGACTTTTATGAATTGCGTAATTCATGGTGCTATGATTATGAATAGTGCCCAGCAATTTTTATTCAAGTTACTACTTATTTAAGGGCCATGAGGTTGGCCATTTCTTACTTACTCTTTTTCCTATTTTCTGCATTGGGTCATGGTGTCATGTCAACTGTTGCCATCTCTCTCTATTCCGTGCCACACTCCTACCTTCTTCAAGACTCTTGTCTGGCTGTCGCAGATCTCTCACACAATCCAATCACCTCTTTGCTGGATGTCCTTGTTTCCTCTTGCCTTCTTCCTGTCTGACCTAAATTTTCTTCACCAAATTGTTTTCTGCTTTTCTGCACATGGCCCGAGCCCTGTAATCTGTCCTCTTTGACCTTTTCTACAATTGAAGCTACTTTGGCCTCTGTGCTTATGTCCTCATTTATTCATCCGTCACACCATGTGCATCCTACCACCCATCTGAGGCACTTCTTCTCCATCACCTAAAGCTTCTTGAGCTGCTCTGCCTTTACTGCCTAGGTTTCTATATCATACAGTAGCAATGCTAGCACCTCTGTTTTCTACACCTTACTTTTCAGCTTCTTTTGCATTCTTATGTCACATACTACACCTGACACAATGTGCCAGTTGGCTGCAGCCCCTCTGATTCTAGCTTTGACCTCCTCATTCAGACCTCTCTTCTCCTCAACCACTCATCCGAAATAGTTGAAGCTGTTAACCCGTTTCACTATTTCCCCTTCTATCTCAGGCCTCAGCTTCTCCTGATTTCACCTATTTGCTGCCATTATAACTGTCTTATCTGTACTCAATTTCATCCCATGTGCCTTCAGCTTTGCATACCATTCTCCTGTTCTTTGCTGAAGTTCTTGCTCAGAGTCTGCCTTTAATGCCACATCATCTGCATACAGCAACTTTGTTGATCTGTCTCCTCTGACCAGTTTGCTAATATAGTCAATCACCATGAAGAGCAGTGAGCTCAGAGATGAACCCTGAAACACACCCACTCCCACTGGGAACACCTCCGTGAGACTGAACACTGTTTGTACTTGAGTCATTGGGCCTTTGTACATAGCTTGAGTTAATTCTGCCAGTGTTTCTGGGACTTCCAACCACTGCAGTACTGCCCAAATCAGCTTTCTTGGGACAGTGTTGTATGCTTTCTTCAAGTCTAGGAATGCCCAGTTGGACTGTTTCCTCATCTCTAGTTTCTTCTCAACTGTCTGTCTCACTGCAAACATCAGGTCAGTTGTGTTGCATCCTGGTCTTAATCTAAACTGGTCATCACCCATTTGACTTTCAGGTGCTCTGCATATCCATTTATCAGTCACCCTCTCCAGGACTTTCATGTAATGTGACAGGAGTTTGGTAATGCTGTACTGCCCAGAGTTGTCAATACCCCCTATGTTTTTGAGCATTGGTACTAGTGTGCTTATTCTCTAGTCATCTGGGGTACACCTTTCTCTCCACACTACTATGAGTACCCTCAGCAGCCATTTCTCCCCTATCTCATCCAGCATCTTTATCATGTCTGCTGTGACCTCATCTGAGCCTGCTGCTTTCCCTGACTTCATTTTCCTTAGCATTGTTCTTACTTCTATGGTGGGCTCCTCCTCTTCTCTCATCATAGAGTGTGTCTGGAGTAGTACAGCTTCTTTGGGGTTTTCATCATTCAGAAGCTCCTGAAATACTCCTTTCATTTGCCTTTGATGTCCTGTGGACTGATGAGCAGGTTGTTGCTGGCAGCCCTCATGTGGGGTGTCTGACTATCCTCTGTATCTTTCTGCCTTTGCCTTGCAACGTGATATCGTGTCTTTGTGATACTTACTGAGTCACTTGCCAAAAGCTAGTGGAGTGGCTCTGATGCCTTGTAGTTTGCTATTGAAACTCCTTTCTTAGCATCTTTGTAAGTGTAAGCCAACCAATATTCCTTCCCAGCCTGGTCCGTTTTTTCTATCTCCCACTTTTTCCTGCACTCCATCTTTCTTTCTTTCTTTTGATGACCTCCTGGAATTCATCATTCCACCACACCTTTTCTTATGTACCTTACTTCCGTTGTACATCAGGATTAAAATTCCGTGAGTTTGATAATATCTTAGTTGTTTATTCTGTATCTTCTTTAGTTTTTGTTGAAGATTCCTGATTGCCCTGCCTTCTCCTTCTCTACTTTAATTAATGTACTCCTTTGCAAATGCATAAATACATGTACATTTCCATTTCTGTCTCCTAGTCTTCTCCTCTCTTTGTTCTGATTCTTATTTTCTTGCAACATGCATGCCTGGATTCACCTCACCCTCATTATTTCATCTTCCACTCATCACAGCTCTGTATTATACCGTACCATAGGCTGTTTTATGGTTCCCATTTGAAATGTCTATACTTGAAATGCTGAACTCTGAAAAAGACAAAAAATAGACTGAAAACACATGAGAAGAGTGAAACTCAGAAATCATTTTTCTCTATAAAACTTTTTTTACAGGGGTTGCAAGCCCCCACTGCACCCCGCCCTGTGTGGAGGGGGCAAGCTCCCTACCCCAGCCCAAATTAATATATACCAAATCTGAAATCGTCAAACCTCAGAGAAAAGAGAATATTTTGAGAAATGGCATTTCGGACTTGGTATACAAAAGAATGATCTTTCAGCCATTCAGTCTTCACATTTTCAGACTTGCTTTAGTGGATTCCAATTTTTCAAATGGTTACCTGTTTTACTTGCCATCTCCGTATTAATCTCTAGCTGCAGTATTATGTATCTGACCTGCCTTGCTTCAGTCTCACTTGTGTGTTTCCTACCTCTGTTATAATCCTTGACTGCTTTAGTCTCTCTGTCTTTCCGTCTTATTTTGGCTCTTGCTACAGACCATTTACTCTGTTCCACCAGCATTTGGTTTTATTTTCTTCTGTTGTAGGGATCCCATTTTTACTTCATCCACCACATTTCTTAACATTCTTAACATTTCTTCTACTGCCTGTATAAAATTTCTTAGCCTTCACAGTCATCTTCACTCCTTTCTGCTATTTGTCCATTCCATTGTTAATTTCTGTACTCAGATGGTCGTATATTCAGGTTATTCTTATTCTAATTTCAGCGTTTTCACATTTAGCAGCCCCTCACTATAATCAGTGTGTCCATCCATCTTTCCCTTCTACTACCTCCTTATGCATTTTCTTATATTATTCCCATCTCTGATTGTCTCTGTTTTATACAGTGTGAAATTAAAATATCCTCCTGTCACCTTGAGTTCTTGTTCCTTCCCATGCCCAGAAAGGAAATTCTTTGTGACAAAATTTTCTTTTGGGAGGGTCATAATAACTTGCTACCTTCAGGCTTGTGTCTGCCACCTTGATGTATCACACTATGCAGTTGTCATCTTTTTTATTACATTCATTACTTCACATCGTTTCCTTTTCAGCAAAATCATTAAACTTCTCCTTTTTTATCCCCTTTTTGTTTTACTTTAACCTTAATCTTTCTTACATCTCTCTTGCTTATTTTACCCACTCATGTTATTTAGTAGAGTCATGACAATATTAATTTTGTCCAACCATCTAAGTACTTTATTTGATCATTTATATACTCTTTATTCCTTTGTATTATCTTTGGCCATTTTTGTTTTCTAGCATTTTCTCCTCTCTTTTCCCTCTTCCTACACACACACTCCCTTCTTTGTATACCACTCTGTCACCACATTTCCACATTTCCTTCATCATTCTATTAAGTTTTATACAGCCCACTTTTAAATCATGTAACAAATACAAAAAATAGTGGATAAAATATGAAAACATTTTGAATAATCATATATTTACATCATTCCCACCCAATAAAGGTTAATATTCGTTGTTAACATCCTGTCTTTTTCAAGCTGAATGACTAAAAAAATCCCTTCCTGGATGGCTTTATACCCTTCCCTAAAATGTTTTTGTATTGAGGACCCTGGAGAGGTTGCTAGGTTGCCCCTTGTTGCATAGTTACCGTACTACTTTTCACACTCTCCACCTGCAATCTTTACCCATCTCACACAAACATTACCCCTTAGCAGGATTGCCTTTTCCAACAGATGGCAGTCTTCCTACTGTTGTTTCCATCACTTTATCTTCAGTTACTCTTTACTTGCAAACATTTTCCACTTCAGATCAACACCTTTTCTCCTTCATTTCTACCATCATCTCACACTGACGGCACTCACAACAATGCTACATATTGCAATTTATATTTGTTCTTACCTTTTTTTTTTAACTTTGCTGTACCAGCTATACAGGAGCAATACTCTTGAAAATTGTTCCTTTTTTGACTTTTTAACACCATCTGTGCATGACAGCGAAAAGGGTTTGATCAAACAGGAGGCCCAAAAACAAAACAAATTAAAAAAAAGAAAAGAAACTCAGATGAATAGGCAAGTTACTAATTTACTTCATCATCTGAAATGATGTAGCAAAACACACCAGAGGTTTAGGACATTGTAGAATTTAACCTACAGTACCAGGGACTAATATAAAAGATGCCTTTCAGAAGATGAAAGAACATATATTTTTCTTAGATGGTGGTGTGATGGGCCATGAAACAAACATCAAAAAAGGAAATTATTTAACTTTAGTGTTTTATGAAGATTTTTTAATCTACACAGTGGTTTATTTATTATTTAAGGCTAATATGGCTTTGAGAGAGAGCCCACAGAATAAAAAGCTTTAAAAGAACTGAGGCTACAGTGAAGATTTGGCCAGCTATCTTCGGTTCAAACAGTTAACGAAAACAATGAATACCAGCATACTGCAACACCACTGAGAAACAGAAACTCTGCTCCAGTTGTCACAAATCACAGTTTAATAAACAGTTAAGCGCTTTTGTTCATATGGACAAGAACTTCATCAGAAACTACTAAAACAGCTACTTCCCTTTCATTAAATACAAGAAAAGGCACCAGATTCAGTGAACACATTTAAAGAGATACACACAAAAAATCTAAATCACTATAAAAGCAATCTATTTTAATTATTTATTTTATTTATTTTACATTTGTTGACCGGGATAGTCCGACTGGATGCATGTCCATTTCCAGTGGAGGCCCGGGGAGAAAAGCTCCATGGAATAACAAGTCATCATAACATATCACATATTACAAATAACATATATATTACTTACAGGGATTAGATGGGCAGACAATACAAATTACATATAGAATATTTTTAGTGATTAGAAGAGCAAACATTATACAAATCATCAGGTAGTGTTATTTAGCGAGAGAATTGGATAAAATTACATAGTAGGCTACGTAGCAGATTTACACATTCCAGAGACAGGTTAACCAGGCTTGATACAGTGACATGGCCAGTTTGTTCCCAGGTGGTGTTTGAGCCTAGTTTTGAACTGCCCAAGTGAAGAGAGTAAGGTAATATCAGCTGGTAGAGAATTCCATGATCTACCTACAGAATTTACGAAGAGTGAGTCACCGGCTGAGTTATTAGTTTTACATATCTGAATAAGGAGTTTGTTGGAGGAGTGCAGCGGTCTAGGATTATTATAGAGGGTGACAAGATCTTTAAGTGCAGGGGTATTGTTAGGGTTATATATGATTTTATGGGCCATAACCAACTGGTTATATTTTATTAGACTGGGTAGTTCAAGCCATCCAAGCTGGATTAGACTGATGCATTGATGTGTCCTAAAAGGCAGCCCAGTGGCAAACCTGGCAATGTGGTTATAACAGATTGAGAGTTTGTTCATGACAGTCTTGTTAACATTAGACAAAAGAGGGGATGCATACAGAAGAGTAGAGAGAAGGTGAGATCGGGCTATGGCAACTTTGGCTGGGGGGGGGGGTTAGGAAGGCTTTTATTCTGTAAAGTGATCCTAGTTTTTTGTTGATGGTTTGATCAATTAGTTAACATGTAGGTCGAATGTTAGATTATTATCTATAATGACACCTGGGGTGGCCACTGTGGTGCAGTGGTTAGCATTGTTGCCTCACAGCAAGAGGTTCTCCGGCTCGATCCTCGGCTGGGGTGCCTTCTGTGCGGAGTCTGCATGTCCTCCCTGTGGTCGCGTGGGTTTCCTCCGGGTGATCCGGTTTCCTCCCACATCCCAAAGACATGCTGCAGGTGGATTGGACACTCTAAATTGGCCCTAGGTGTGCGTGTGAGTGTGCCTTCTGTGGAAGGTTGGGCGCCGGGCTGGCAACTCGACAATGTAAAACTCCACTGCCAATCAATGTGCGGACAAGGTGATCCACTGTGGCAACCCCTAACCGGGAAAAAGCCGAAAGAAGAAGAAGAAGAAGAAGAAGATCTATAATGACACCTAATAGTTTAGTGGAGAGGTCAGGGGAGATTATTGTTCCTTCATTTGCTTTTATTATAAAGTTAACGGCAGTAGACCATTGTGTAGGTAATAATAACAGCATTTTAGTTTTTTTAGAATTTAGAATCAGACATCATTGGGAAAGCCAGTTTTCTGGTCTGGGTGGCTAACTGTAACTCTATTGGGCATATGGCTGAGCAAATCAGGGTAGAGTCGTCAGCATAATGGATACAGCTGACTTTTGGGATGAAAGTATTCATATCGTTGATGAAAATGGAAAATAACAGCGGCCCTAGTATAGAGGCTTGTGGTACTCCAAGGGTGTTAGGTAGTAGGTTAGAGAGTTTATTCTGCCAAAGAACAGCCTGCTGTCTACCACTTAGATAGGATTTAAACCACTGAAGGGCTTTAGGATCTAGACTGAGGGCTTGCAAGGTGTGGATTAATAGTTGGTGGTTAACCATATCGAATGCCTTGGAGAGATCCAAGAATAGGGCTGAAGAAATATGGTTATTGTTTCGATTATGGTTTATGGTGTTGGTAAAGGCTAGTAGGGCTGAGGTAGTACTGTGGTGAGGTTTGAAACCATGCTGGGTATCTGCCATGAGGTGGTTATGGATTAGGTGGTGCATGAACTGTTTCTGAATACATTTTCCAATAATCTTTGCAAGTGGAGAGAGTATAGCTATAGGCCTATAGTTGGAGAATTCAGTAGAGCTACCTCCTTTATGGAGTGGGATTACATAGGATATTTTCCAGATAGTGGGAATTTTAGCTTCTTCTATGGTTCGATTGATAAGTATCGATACCGGGTATACAATAGCATCAGCTGATTTTTGTAGGTATTCAGCAGGAAGTTGGTCAGCCAATAGTGTGGTGGGTTTTAGTTTTTTGATTAGGGTACGGATAAGTGCTGTGGCGACAGGTTGAAAACTAAATGAGAGTAGGTGTCTAGAGGTGGTATTTTCTGGGCCAAGGCAGCTAGGAGGTAGTTGGCTGGCTAGGACCTGAATTGTCTCAGTAAAGAATTGGTTAAAACTATTTGAAACATCCTCTGGGGGTTTATCAGTAGTGGCAACTGGGACGGGGGTAGTAGTTTGTCCAGGGTGTAGTAGTTTATTCAAGCCTGCCCAAAACTTCTGAGTGTTATTTTGATTTTCTGTCTGTAATTTGCAGTAGTATTGCTTTTTGTCTTGTAGTATGAATTTTTTAGTTTCGTTTCTAAGTTGCCTGTATTTAATTTGATCTTGGGGGTGTTTAGTGAATGCCATAAAGCCATAAAGCCAAGGCTTTGTTTCTAAGACTAATTTTGAGTCTAGTCTCTTTTGAAAGCCATGGTGCAGTTTTTGCCTTTGTTCATTTTGAACGAATAGGTGCATGTAAGTCAAGGATTTCAAGGAATTTATTGCTAAAGTACACAACTGCTTCCTCTAAGGGGTGGAGTTTTAAAATAGACCATTTACATCATTTTAGTTCCTGTTGGAATTTGTCTGAGTCAAAGTTTTTTGTTATTTCTAACATTTGTTAGTAAGGGTTGTTGGGGATTGATAGCTTTGTGCTTAATTATCTATGTGAGATGGTGATCGCTTAGACTATCGGGGAGGCGGGTACCAGAGGTGTACAGATGGGGGAGACTATTAATGAGTACCCAATCAAGTATGCTTTCTTTTTGGTTGGGCTTACCTACCCTAGTAGAGGTGTTAACGATTTGCGTAAATGAGTGTAGGTTAATATGGGTGGTTGGAGATTCTGATGAACAGGTGGCCCAGTCTATATTGAAGTCTGTGAGAAGTAGGGTTTCTTGGGGGTAGTGACTAGATATCCAGAGTAAGGTGTCTTCAAGTGTAGCTATATTGTTACCTGGGGGAATATACATGCAGATGATATAAATGTATTTACTTTTGTTAAGTTGCAGTTTGGTTGCTAGAATCTCTAAGTTGTTAATCTGAGGTGGTTGTACTACATCTGTGGTTACATTCAGCTCTGATTTATAGAGTATAGCTACCCCACCCCCTTCCTGGAAGCACGGTCCAGCCTAAGTGTGTTATACCCAGGTGGTAGTACTGCATTGTCTGTAGTGGTAGGTTTTAACCTGGTCTCTGATAGACAGAGAATCTCAGGAGAGTGAACAGCAAAGAGTGCATGCAGTTCATGTACATTGCTATTAATGCTTCTGATAGTAAGATGACAGGTTAGGAGAGAGTTAGATGGTCTAGAAATTGTAGGTTTGTAGCTTAGGTTACAGGTAGAGGGGGAGTATGTGTCTAAGGTGGATGGGCCAGGGTTGTGGTGTATGTCTCCACCAAGTAATAGGCTAGGCCTAAGCTTGGAGATACGTTTCAGGAATTTGTCTACAAGTTTGTGGTAGAGTTTGATTCTAGTGCTAAGTTTCCTAGAGTTGATGTGTAGGAAGTGAGAACAAGATGTTGGATATGTCCTGGTACTGTAAGTATAGTTGAAGGTGGGATGATTGACAACTTGGGTGATACTATGGGCCTTTGGAACTTGAAGTCCTGTGAGAGACTGATTTTCATATAAGGTGAGGAAGTACGGGGCTAATAGGAGGGGTAGTAAAAAGTAGTGCAACATTGTTTGGGATGTGGCTAGAGAGATAAGAAACTGTTATACCTGGAATTGCAATACCAGAAGATAGTGTGGTTAGGTGACTGTATTGGAAGGAGGTGGGAGGCTGCCAGATGAAAGTTGATAGGTGCTGGTGAGATGTAGGTAGAGGGTTTGGGTGGGGAATAATTATCAAAGCAAGAGGTAATAGGAGCTAGTAGGTGGGGGAGTAGCTAGTCAGGTAGAAATGTAGAGGTAGTGGGGGCGGGTGGAAATTGGAGGCAGGGAGGTGAGCGCAGTGAGCCCGAGCGCAGCGAGGGTGAACGGAGCAGGCCTATTACAAACACACTAAAATATAAAAACGTATACAATATTTGAAAAGCATATGTAAAACATACATAAATAAAAATTACATATGTTAAAAATGCATTAAAAATGTACATGTTAAAAACTGTATGTTGAAAAATCACAAAGATGCTGCTTTACTTCTCAAAACAGGTTTGATTGAAATAACATTGTTCAAACCAGGTAAAACACTTGCCTTGAGCAGAACCTGCCAATAATATTCTCTTTGCTCAACCAAAAGTTCTGAATTACTCCCTCTACTATGGATGGGGACCTTTTCTAAAACAGTAAAAGCAAATTTCCTGAACTCGTTACATTTAACAGAATGCTTGTACAAAGCATTAGTTGCATTGGCTTTGCTAGTAGCATGCTGATGGATTCTAGTTTTTAAAGGGTCAATCATTTTCCCATCATAAAATGCTGGCCAGGAGGCACATTTAGTAGAGCAGTCATATCTTACCCTAACTGAAATTAACTTGGGGTACACAGGAACTGAAAAAATGGACCCTTAGAGTATAAGCCTGCATTGTCTGCAGGCACCACATCATTTCATATCCAAATTTTTAGCAGTAGTTCCTTTAATGCTGCTGTTTTTCTCAAGTGTAGCCTTTAAATCACTGCTATTTTTCTACACAAATTTAGGTTTCTCACCCAACTGCTGCAACATCCCAAACGTACCAAAGACAGAATTCCAAGGAGTATTAGTGTAATATTTTAAAGAGTAAATATCTCTGTTATATTCCATCACAAAAGCCGGTGACAGGTCAATCTTTACATTACATTTCTCAATGTCCTGGACCACCTGTTTCAAACGCAAGAGGGGATCATAACTAGCACTCCTACCCTCCATGATCCATTTCTGTGAGTCATCCAGTAGTTTCTGGGGATATCCTCGATCCTTAAACATACAACTAAGCTTGTTAACCTACTCCTTAAAAACATTGTCATCAGATACTAACCTGCTAAGTCTAATGTATTGCCCCTTAACCAAGTATTTATTTTGCCACCTGGGGTGTTGGCTGTCAAAATGCAGGTAGGCATTTGAAAAAGAATCCTTCCGATGGATATTTGATTAGTAAATTCTTATATAAGGTGATATTCAAATAGTTAATGGAATGGTTATTTTCCTCATATGTGAACTCCAAAAACACAGTAGAGTTAGTAATATAACTAATAAAATGCTGTAACTCATTGGAGCTCCCTTTCCATAAAATAAAGATATCATCCAGGTACCTAAGGTTGTAGGAAAAAATCTTCAGTTCTACCACAGCTGTAAAAATGTTAAAAACAAATTTTAACATTTTTACAGCTGTGGTGGAACTGAGGATTTTTTCCTACTACATTTCTACATTTATGCTCAGAGCCTTCAGCAATACAGCTACGTTTTCTTCATTTTAACAGGTACCTAAGGTTGGTCACAATCATAGAAGAAAAGGGTGGAGCCAAACTCCAGGTAGTCTGCCAATGCCATAAAACCATATTAGCAATAATGGGAGCTGATGCTGCTGCCATGGCCACTCCCTTGTTTGCTTAAAATATTCACCCTTGTAGTACACAATGTTATTGACAAGCACTGTCTCCATGCATTGACAAATTAAATTCATCTCATTATCATGTAAATCAGTACCAGCCACCATTGCCTCATGGAACCATTCAAGCCCCAGATCATGTGCTATGTCTAAAAACAAATATTTAATGTCTACAGTAACAAATAAACTGTCAGCAATGAAGGGAGTGTTTTCGAATGTTTCCAAAAAATGCCATGAATCTTTCAACAAATGCTTTGTACTGACAGAAAAAATATATCAATTTGAAATCAACATATTTGGCAAAAGCTTCTGTTTTCTACTCAGGTAGAACTTTCTCTTGTAAGGAAAGGGCACTGGCATAGAATCAATGATTGCAAAGTCATCCCCAGTGAAACCGTCACCCCACAGCATAAAGCACTGTTTGCCATAATCAGCTGCAAGCAGTGGTCAGAGAAGATCATCAGAGACCAGGCTGAAGACTGGGAAGTTGACTGGAGAGAAAGTACAGCAGTTCAAGGAATTAATCAGGGTTCTAGCACCCCAAGAAGAGGAGGAAATAGATGGAGTTGAAGAAGAATGGCAGCGCCTCAAAACAGAATTTGTGAGGACTACAGAACTGATATGTGGCTGAGCCAGGTATAGAAATAAGGTACAAAAGGAAAGGTGGTGGTGGAATACAGTCATCAAAAGAAAGGAGTGCAAGAAAGAGTGGGAGAAAGAAAAGACTGACCAAGCTAGGAAGGAATACTGGTTGATTAACGAAGAAGCTAAGAAAGGAACTGCAATAGCAAAGAATAGGGCATCGGAGGCACTGTACCAGCTTCTGGAAAGTGACTCAGTAAGAGCACAAAGAAACTATACCAGGTTATAAATAAAGACAGAAAGACAGAAAAATAAAGAAGATAGTCAGACACCCTTCATAAGGATACAAGCAACAACCTGCTCACCAGTCTACAGGACATCAAAAGACATCAAAAGTAGATGGAAGAAGTATTTCAGCTTCTGAATGAAGAAAACCGCACAGAAGCTGTACTGCCCTAGAAACAGCCTATGATGAGAGAAGAAGAGGAGCCCACCCTAGAAGAAGTAAGAACAGCACTAAGGAAAATGAAGTTAGGGAAAGCAGTAGGCTCAGATGAGGTCACAACAGATATGATATAGATGCTGGGTGAGATAGGGGCACTCATAGCAGTGTGGAGAGAAAGACAAATCCCAGATGGCTGGAGAATAAGCATACTTGTACAGTGTGTTCAAGAAAAAAGGGGACATATGCAACTGTGGGCAATACAGAGTCATCAAACTCCTGTCACAGAGCATGAAAGTCCAGAGATGGTAATTGATAAACAGATATGCAGAGTAGTAGAATATAAGATGGGAGATAAGAACTTTGGATTCAGATCAGAATGCAGCACAACTGACATGATGTTAGCAGTGAGACAGATAGTTTAGAAGAAGCTGCTTATGAGGTAAGAGTCCAACTGAGCATTCTTAGACTTGGAGAAAGCATCTGACAAGGTCCCAAGAAAGCTGATTTGGGCAGTACTGAGGTGGTTCAAAGTCCCAGAAACATTGGTAGAATTAGTACAAGCTATGTACAAAGACCCAATGACTCAAGTATGAACAATGTTCGGTCTCACACAGGGGTTTTCAGTGGGAGTGGGTATGCACCAGGGTTCAAGTCTGAGCCCACTGATGTTCATAATGCTGATGGGCTACATTAGCAAACAGGTCGGAGGGATAGATCAACAAAGTTGCTGTATGCAGATGATCTGGCATTACAGGCAGACTCTGAGCAAGAACTTCAGCAAAGGATAAGAGAATGGAATGCAAAACTGAATTCACAATGCATGAAACTAAGCCCAGATAAGACAGTGGTAATGGCAGCAAATTGGAGAAATCAGGAGAAGCTATGAATTGAGATAGAAGGGTAAATACTGGGACAGGTTAATATCTTCAAGTATCTGGGAGAGGTTGTTGAGGAGAAGGGAAGTCTGAATGAAGAGGTCAAAGCTAGACTCAGAGGAGCTACACCCAACTGGCATAGAGTCTCAAGTGTAGTCAATGACAGAATAATGTCAAAGAAGCTGAAATGTAAGGCGTACAAGACAGTGGTGTGACCAGTACTACTGAATGGTACAGAAACCTGGGCAGTAAAGGCAGAACAGTAGAAGAAGCTAGAGGTGATGGTAATGAAGTGCCTGAGAAGGGTGGTAGGATACACACTGTGGGACAGAAGAAGAATTGAGGACATAAGAGCAAAACCCAAAGTAGCTTCAATTGCAGAAAATATCAAAGACAACAGATTATGGTGGTTTCGGCACATGTGCAGAAAAGCAGAAGACAATCTGGTGAAGAAGATTTGGGACAGACAAGAAGAAGGTTAGAGGAAATGAGGATGTCCAGCAAAGAGTTGAATGGATTGCATGAAAGAAAATCTATGACAGTCAGGCATGAGTGTCGAAGAAGGCAGGAGTGTGGCATTGAATCGAGAGGGATGGTGACACTTAACACGATACCCCAACCACATGTAGAAAAATGGGAAAAAAGGGGGCTGAAGATGATGATGAAGATGATGATGAACTCAACATGATTCTATACATAAAATCAAAAAGTTGTTAGGAATTCCATATTGTATAGAAAAGGCATTGAGTTGTCTGTTTTGCAGGCATATGTGCAACTACACACCACATGTATGTATGTCTCACTGGGCTTTGTTCCTTTGTATATGCACACAGCTTAGATGACACAGTATACTGACTATAAATCTAGTACTTCTCTGATTTCAACACTACTTCATTATGTGTCCTTCCGGTGTGTGTGAAATCTGACAAAGCACAGCATTATGGGATGTATGCAAACTTACCACTCTAAGAGTCTTTGTCAAATAAAAAAAATATATATCCCAGTGCCAAAGTACTGTCATTGCAATTTTAGTGAGAGGCACAATAAACAGCAATACATATACATGTACATGTAAATACACATATACATATACATACACATATACATACACACGCATACATGTATATATATGGGATAATAGTATCACACATATAAATCTAACCTGGTGCAATAAAATGGTCAGGTCTTAGCGCAGGTGCTACATTAAGGAAGCTTCAGAGATGTTACTTAACAGAAAATAAAAAAGAAATATTTCACTGAGAATAAATTTGTACTAATAACAACAGAGTTCTGTAAAGGAGTTTTGCATTGAATATTTATTGACCTCTCAAAGTGCACTGCATTAAAGGCTGCATGCAGATGTAGTAATTTAATGACTGTGCTAGCATCATTGCGTTCTCCCTTTCAGATAATTTAGCATGTTGTAAAATAATATGAATAACCTAAGTTGCCTTTTGGTTGACTTGATGGCTGCAGTAGATGAGGCAGTTAAAAGAAGCCTGGGTACTGCCACTCTTGACTGTTTTGTAAAGTCTACGGGTACTTGGAAAGACCTTGGTAATGAAAGGGAAATGTGACACACAATAAATGACTTCAGCTGTTTGTTTCAACTGATACTGAAGTTGAAACTCTTAAATCAGTAACTTCCTGAATATATATAGCCTTACATCGAAGGCTTGTGTTGCAGAATGTGATTTATAGGTATGCTCTATGCTTTTGTCCCAGAATGTCATTTATATTTAAATTGTTTCCCCATAAATACTTCAGTATTTCTGTGAAAAACACTTGATACAAAACATATACTCATTCGCACCAGAGTTCATTTATGTCTGACTGCCACTTACAACATTATGGAAGAGTTTGTTGTTCTCCCTTCTGTTCAAAATTGACGCTTTTATGTCACAGTTACAGCCTATTAATAATTCAGTGAGTTTCCAATTTTCCATGATTTATTTTACTTTTATAAACTGATAGCAATAATATGATACAGTTTCTATTATAATTTAATTTTAGGTATCCTGTTTCTGCTCTGGAACCACTACTAATCTTTGTTTCTTACTCATTTTTCTGATTTGTTTTGTACTTGACTGACAACTTTTATTTACTTTTAAAATAACTACCTAAAATGCTTACTTTCAACCACGTGTGTGGCACAAGTAGTCTATACTCAAAGGAGATGAAGATCGTTAATGGTGGCAGAGCCACTATGGCCTGGATTCGGAGAGATGCACTGCACATCTGTGCAAGGCCTGAACAGCTGGGCAGCCCTGCATTGCAACAAAAAGAGCATTTAAATATCCAGAACAAGACCACCAGCATTTTTCTGCAGCTAATTGCACTTTGGGGTATATAAAATGAGTAGCACAACAATTATGTAAGCAGTTATTTCTATGCAATGCATCACATACACAGAAGCATAAAACACAAGCCATAGAGTGGCCATGCACTATATTGCACAGATCTTGCAAAAAACAAAAACAGGAACTCAAAGACCAAATGAATCTCAAAAATGAAACAATACAGATAGTGGTTATGCTGCTTGTACCAGGATGTCCCTTGGCAGGATGGCACAAAGCCCAGCATAAAGCTGTGTAAGTACACAATATTTGCAGCTGCAGTCTGTGTTGTCCATGTGAACACCTGTTTCATGTATAAAAGGGGAGGAAAAGAGTGTACAGGAAAGCAGAACAAAGGGAAGGCTGCACTCAGAGTGACACAGAAGTGTGCATGGTGGGGGAAAAGCACGGTGACTTTATTTGTTGTGAGACAGGCTTGATTTATTTGCTTTTTATAGAGAAAGGTGTTCACAAGGACATTCCTCGCTAAGTGGCAGACAACAAGCTGTGCTGTGGAAGGATAACTTCTCCTCCCTATTACCAATCACCCTTGGAGTCCCCCAGGGGTCTATATTAGGCCCCCTCCTATTCTCCATCTTCATTAACGATCTGTATAAAGTCATCCCAAATGCAACTTGTATTCAGTATGCAGATGACTCAACCCTAATCTGTGCTGCTACCTCCCCCACAGACGTACAGTCTTTATTCCAAAACACTTTCAACAAAGTAGAAAACTGGCTCACTGGTCGCTGTCTACTATTAAACCCAAATAAAACTAAGCTGTTACTCTTCATCCCCACTCGTAAGGTCCCTTTACCATCACTTACCATAAATTCTAACAATGGCACCATAATTTCCCTAGAACCAAGTACTAAACTACTAGGTATAATAATGATAATAATCTTAAGTTTGATGCTCACATCCACAAAACTATTAAAACAGTTAATAAGGAACTAGGCTCTTTATATAAGATTAAACAATTCCTAACCCCATCAGCTAGGACTGTGATTTCCCATACACATTTGCTATTAACTCTTCTTTATGCCTCACCTGTCATCACAAACCTAAGCAAATCTGACCTCAATAAACTCGCTAGCTGCTACAATAATATTGCCAGATTTGCCACAGGTTCAGCATATAGAACACATCACTGTCTAAACCTTAAATCGCTAGGCTGGCTAGAACTACCCTGCCATATTCAATATAACCAATTAATAGTTGTTCATAAATTTCTCTACCAACCAGACAGCACACCCTTACTGAAAAATATTATAACTCCCTACAGTAACCTAAAAACACTGTGCTCCTCCAACAGAAGGCTAGTACAAACTGTTAAATCCAACAATTCAGCTGGTGAATCACTATTTACCAACTCTGTTGGCAAAACCTGGAACTTACTTCCTGCGGAACTCACTACAGTTCCTTCCTTAACCCAATTCAAAATATTTCTTAAAAAACACCTAAAAATGCATGGGTATGTCCCTGTACAAACCCTGACTAATCCCTCCTCAAATACTATCTATAAATGAAAACCTTGCTACATGTAAAAACTTTTATTGTTATTACTCTGATACATTAATGGATTTAGAAGATTGATTACACGTCTCTTACCTACTTTAAAGTTCTAAGGAAAGTACGATAACTTGGCACAACCATGTACTACTAAAAATGTATGTGTACTACTAAAAATGTGTGCGTTCTCCCTTAAAAGTTAATAATTTCTAAATGTTTCCCATATGTATTTCAGAAAATCTTGAATATGCGTGTATCTATTCTTGTACAAATGTCCATTTTGTAATATTTCACTGTATGTATCCTTATGTCTGGAGCATTTCTCACCTGGCCTTCACTGAAAATGGACCTGTATCCAGTCGGACTTTCCCGGATAACAAATGTAAAATAAATAAATAAACAAATAAAAGGGTAGAGGGTAATGATGAAAAGAAAAGGTAAGGCAGGAGAGTGAGTGTGGGGTAGACAGACATGCAGACAACAGCACAGAAAAACAGTGGTGGATCTGCACACACTAGGATGGAGAAACATGGGATGGGCAGACACAAACAAAGGACAGAGGAATGATGAGTACAATTGATGGATGATATAGAAGTCATTGGGTGAGATGAGGAGAGAAGAACACCTCGCTGGTGAAAGGTGGGGTATGAGCTGCAGTATGCAGTCTACCACTGTGGCATAGAAGGATATTGCTACAGTCTATCAATACATTACAGATCAGGCTAGCTGCTGGTATGGGCCAAACCCTCCCCCTTGTGGCCTAATCGCCAGGGTATGTCATGTAACTGAGTCTGATATCTGTTCCAGGAGGTTGTCCATCTGGTCCATATGCTTACCTATTGCTATCTGAACTACAGCCTCCACCATCTGCTGCAATGTCACTTCAGGCAATGGTGATGGACCACCAGCCAATTAGAGACTCAGGACCCTCCCTCCAGTGAAGCACTCCCAGCCACATCACCGTTACTGTCCTCAGTGACAGCCACAGCAGGGGCAGACCATAGTTCAGGGCGCTTGCTGAGTTAATCTGTCATCCAGTCCTGAAGTGGGGATACACAGTAGGAAGTTTGCCATAACTTAACTGATCCTGAAAATTGCCCAAAAATATTTATTACAAAAAACAACATTTGTGAGTCGAATTAACCCTACCTGTCCATTAGTGTCACCTGCTTCTTCTGGTAGGTGACACAATTATTACTTTGTTCTGCACATGCTGAAGAAGACAGTTCACATCACATGTAAGGTAAGATGTCAAACAAAAGAATTACGTCACAGTTAAATACATAATACATATAACTGCCTTGTAGGCTACAGACAGACGTGTTCCCATGTTCATATGTTAACCTATTGAAACAAAAAAATGATGGCCTAATTACATATGGAGACATACCATGTTATGCACAGGCACTGAGAGATGGTGCACTATAACTTCACCTCATAACAGATCCCTGTTGAAACCCATGTTAAATTTAGCTTACATATTTTATTGTGTCTCCTTTAACTAAAGCTCCACACAGTAGTCATCACATATTTCATAACCTGGCCTTGACAAAATACTTACCAGTAGCTGGAACAGTCTCAACATAAAACAAGAAAAACACAAAACAAAAAAAGACAATGTTATCACCTTCCAGTACCACTCAGGGTGATGTTGCCTAACTTCCACTTCTTATGCATGGATGTCATCAAGAATGTAACATTACAGGTCATCGTATAAATGCCTCTACTGTCATACTCTCCTGGTAATGTCCATGGCACAGGTCAATGTCTCAGTAAGGTTAAAAGCTGCATCTACTTTCCTGAATGCACCTTCACTGGGATTTAGTAGGTGTTCCTTGAATTGACCATGAAGGAGATAAAGAATAACCTTGCTCTTCTACACATACCAGATAGGCATTCTCCAGCAGACACTATCAGAAGCTGTCATAGTTTCCCAAAACCCCTCAAAATATGGTGCCACTTTAATGTGGAATAAAATGGTTGTATGTGAATCATGTATACAATGATTTGTGAATCACATGCAGGTCTCCAGCATGAGCTCCTATCCATTAGCTGTAGGTTGTGAACATGGACCAAAAGCTGCACTTTAAGTCAGAGAAAAATGTTGACATAATAAAATGATTCATAAATATTCATGCAACTTGACCTAACCTGCCTGTGCCATGCAAACAGATATAAAATTGTATTGTTGTGGGGGCACATGACAAATGTTTATGTTAAGTCATGTACATTTGAAATAATATTTTAGATATCTGGGCAGCAGTATTAGAAGGAATAGCAGCACTTTCTGCACCCACAGTCAGCTCTGATGAGGTACACAGTACTCTGTAAGCATTTCAAGTTGTTTTGTATGCCTTTATCAGAGTGTCCACACTTGAATATGAATTCACATTATATAAGGCGATCAATATGGATTTGTGTACCTACATATGTATATTGTAAGATGAGTGTGCTGGCAACAAGGTAGCCCATGATATCAGGACAACCTTTCTCTGTATATGCCTGTCAATGCTTATGCACAGGTGTGACTAGTGTAATCCATACTGTAGCCTATGGGGGGTACAACATTCCTGTGTATCATCACCACTGTGCTATGATTACCCAATGTTAGCAGTAGGGATGACTGCTTTACCTTATACTTGCTCGTTGGTCCTAACAAACTGAATGAGCTCTGGGGTATTACAGTGGTAGCAGTGCATGGCTACCTTTCCTTACAGCTTTAGTATAGCATATCCCCATAACTGTCCCTTCAAGTAGCGTATGATTTAGCTAAGTTATCCCTTTGTCTGTGCTGTTTTCTTACCAGTCTCAGTAGTATACAGCTCTGTATCATGTGTTCACAGACATCTGCTGGATGACAGAGAAGGGACAATTTCAGCTTTGCTGATAAGTATGTCCTGCAAGGGGTCCTCATGTCACATGGATGGCCCCTGTTGGGGACAGGGAGTGCTGACCAGCTTTTACAGGACGAGTTGGCATAGTCAGTGGTGCATAATATAAATTGCTTGGGGGACAGAATTACATATTACAATAGTGTCGTACATATGTTACCAACATATTAATCAGCACCAAAGCAAAGGGCCCTTCCCTACCAGCAGAAGGTTTGCCATGTGGCTATGTGGGTGAGGGCCACTTAGGAGTACCTAGCTAACAGAGTCAAAGAAGTTTTTTGTGCCCCTGCAGGGGTGCATATTGAATCAGTCTGGGAGAACTGGACACTGGTATCAAGATGGACCCATCTTCATTTGTCTTGGTGCACAATGCACCAGGTTAGTACCACATATAGCTGAATTCTGTACAACATCACTGCACATGTGGACTGTAGCTTGACTATAGCATATGTTTGTTTTCTTTTTTTTTTTTTTTTTTGAGCACTTTTTTCTCCCTACATCTTACAGCCTTTTGCTCCAGTGCCTAATGTCCATACTAGGTCCACCAGCTTCTCCATTTCCCCAGAACTTACTCTAATGCAGTTGGGCCAGTCATGGAATGTAAAGGCATCCTGGGGGTCTTGACTTTCAACATAAGTCAAGAGAGGTTTACATTTTGGTCTACCCTGTTACTCCTCCCCTTCCAATGTGGTCTTCTTGCTTGCACCTCAGGGGTGGGTACACAGCATATTGCCCATCTGTGCATTAGTTCAGCCTTGTCCATCACTCTTTCTCACTCTTTGGACAATGCTCCCCAGCATGATACCCAAAGGGATGATCACAGGGAGCCCATGTAACTGCTCACCTCCCAGGATGAGCACGCCCATCCCCTCTGCTAATCCATCAGTCCCAAGCCATTAATTGAACCCAGGTCAGCTGGGCCATAGTCAGGACTTTATGCCTGGTTGTTGGGGAGAAGTAATGTAATTGGATAAGTAACAGGCAAGTGGTACAGACAAGGAAGTTAGTAGCAACTAAGTCACAAAGCAAACACTGCACTTCAGGAATTTGTGATAGTTTTGTTCTCTTCAAAATGTATATATCGAACATCATTTCTGGGGTTTCTTACAAGATGAGTTTACATTATAGTTTTGTTTAATTTATTAATGTGTTTTGTTGTTGAACAGTTGTAAGCTGTAGACTGATTTCAGAAAAACCCAAAGGGACATATTTAGACTGTGTAGGGGTCCGTTGATCATAACACTGTAGAAATTCTCTTCTATTTAAGGAATAGTGTTTCAATTCCAGAATGGATGAGGAGGTGGTGTTTGTAGGGAGTGCTGATGGTAGGGAGGATGTGCATCCTTTATGGTGCACTGAGCCATGAAGTACCATGGGGAAGGATGTAATGGTAATAGTGAATGCAGAATAGGATAAGGTCAAGGAGATGATAAAGGAGTTTGAGAAAGTAAAAGTAGAAGTGATTTCAGTTAACAAGAAAATGAAAACGGCACCTAAGTTATAAGTTGACAAGATGCTATTAGCTTTGTGTTGAGAGGATATACTGGGTGTGAGCTAGAAGGGGGCTGGTAACAGATAAAAATAGGTGTATTAAAGGTAAATAAGGGCTCTGAGGATGTGCACATAGCAGGTTTACTGAGTCCATAAACAAAACTATGTTTGGTATATCCATAATAAGTGCAGTACACCTTCACTACATCAATGGCATGGATGTGATCCCAGAAAATAAGGTTACGGTTGCTTCAAGCATTTTTTTTTGGCCAGGGAATTTATATAATCTCATGGCTACTCTAGGAGAAAGTACTTTTTGACATTAGATTCAGATTTATCCCGGCTGCTTATTAGAGTTTTGGCAAATTATGAACACACCAAGGACATACAACTTTTTCATTTTTTGCTGTAAATCCCCTTTTAACCACTGCAGAAAACAGTAATATTACTGATAAGAAATAATGGTGTTCATATAAATGATAGCATGATATGCTCAAACAAACATGCAACCATGGCACACAAACGTGCATCCATATGGGAATATGGGTGGAAGGTAAATGTAATATTCCATGTGGCTAGTGGATCAACAATGCATCTTAATAGAGGATTTTATGGTGGAAGAGACAGAATTCAGTATCATGTTGTAAAAGCAGACCATTTAGAATATGTTATACGTATCTGTAGTAAATAGATATTTTAGTTTTACACATAAAATTAAAAGTGCATATTGTCATCAAACTGAAATAAATAAATAATAAATAAAATAAAATAGTAATAAAGTTATGCATTATTGAAAAAGAGTACATATTCAATTTATATAATAATTATTACGAGAAGAATTTTTTTTTCATTGATGTGATTGTCAAATGCAGTTGATTCATTTTAATGCTTATAAATGGGAATTTATGACACTGTATTACTGGAAATGCATGGGGAAGGGCTAGTGATGTCAATATGAAAGATAAATGTTTCCACTACTTTTTTACTTTTATAGATTATGCTCTGCAGGACATCAATACATACCAGGGATTGCGCCCCACAACCCTACTGGACATGGGCAGTCATTAAATACAATCCTGGGTATTGACTAGAGTATCCATGGTATTACATTGGGATGAAATGGCTAGGCTTGAAATGACCTCTGGGTTGATAGCCTACTAACCTCCTATGATCCTATGATCCTATTGAGAGGAAAAGGGATGTCTTACTAGTATGTTTTAAAGACTGTGTTTAATTTTTGTGGCTACAATGAACATGGCTATAAATATGTTGCCATACTACATACATGGAAAATATTATAAAAATATATTTTAGATTGATATTGGAGCAAATTTGATGAGAGATAAAGATTAAGTTAAGATAAGAACAGAAGTTTGAGTCTATGATATAAAAGGAATATGATATGTATTATAAAAGCCTAAACACTTTTGGAAGGTTACAATAACTATATCCTACTTTTCCTCTGCTAGCTCTAACAGCCACAGCATAAGTTATCTGGTGGCTCAGATTAGTCCCACTATGCCAATGGTCTCTTTGCAGAGGAAACCCGAGCTAATATTCAGACTGACTAGCTGGAGATTTGGCCAGGGTATCATGGAGTTACCCTCCCCTTGTTGAACAGAGGAAATGAAGCACTCTTTGGAGCTGCTAGGTGGCGCTGGAGGGCTTTCATTGCAGTTCTGGGAATTCCAGGATGGAGGAGAGTAAAGATGAAAAGGAGAAAGGAGCAGGAGAAACTTATCGAGGAGAGGAGAAGGCATTGAAATAATTGTTACAGAGTTAGAAATGGCAGGAATGGAGAAATTAGTGTTCGTACGTTTGATGAGCCATGCAGATTCAAAGGAAAGCAGTTGACACAAGGAGTTAAGGCTGTGAGTTGTACAGGTTTTGATTCGTACAACCATCCTTTGCCTCCAGTGTAATACTGAGCAAGTCACTTTACCAAGGGCCAACTGGGAATTTGGGCTAGGCTTCTCAATGGTCCCCTGAACTGGAAGCCCAGTGACTACCTATAAATCAGCACAAAAAATATACCCCCCCCCTCTCCCACGATACTCCTCAGGAAATACCCTCAACCATAACACCCCCAAGTATCACTAGGGAACAGGTCCTCAATGTACTCTCCAAGGCCAAAAACAATGCATCAATGGGCCCTTGATAGTATACCGTGATGCCTTCTTAATAAAGTGACACATGACCTATCAGGACAACTAGAATCACTTTAACTGTTGCCTCCATTCAGACTTTGTACCAAGCAAATGCAGGACTGCAGCTATCATCCCTCTGCATAGCAGTAGGCCATCTGTGGAGCCAGGTAATTTCAGACCTGTAAGACTAACTAGTCTCATATGCAAAGTCATGGAAAGAATTATCAAGGAAATGATAGACAATGACATAGGAAACCTTCACACACCATATCCAACCCAGTTTAGCTTTGTCAAGGGAAGGTCATGCCTACTCAACCTGGTTGACTTCTTTGAGATGGTCACCAAGCAATGGACAAAGGCAAAATGGTGAATACTACCTACCCTGGCCTAGCCAAAGCATTTGGCACAATATTCCACTTGGGCATTGCAGACAAACTTACAAAATAAGGTATAAACACCTATCTCACTCACTGGATGGCCAGGTGGCTCAGAGACAGATTCCATTATCCTAATTTTTCTGGTCCAACCTCCACAAAATGTCTAGTTACTTGCAGATTCCCCCATGGCCTGGTGTTGGGGCTCCTCCTTTTTGGCATCTACTTCTCGAAGAAAGGACAGCATCAATGTTCTCTGACTGACCAAGTTTGCAAACAATTGCAAACTAGGCACAGTCATAAAACTCCCCCAAAAAGACACACTCTCAAAGAAGGCATGACATGGACTAATAACTGGTGTGAGAGCCATAGTCTAAAACGTATTGCAAAGCAATGCATACTAGTATGCTTTGGAAAGAAAGCTACCTCTGGAAACTACCACATTGATAATATACCTCCAAGAGTAGACCCAGTGGTCAAAAATTTGTGAACACTTGTAGGCAATAACCTGGCATGTGTTTACAGTGGTAAGGAAACCATTCTATATTATGCAACTTATAAGCAAGGGTATGGCTTTGTTCCTCTCTACCTGACCTTCATCAGACAATCACTGAGTACAAAATCTTCTAATACAACACTCCCTTTGGTATGCATCTGATAAGGCATATGCAACAATTGGTACATTCACAGAGATTCATCACAAAAATAATACAGGATATAAAAATGTAACACACAGACTGCCTCAGAGCTCTATACCTGTACTCATTCTTCTACAGTCTGCTCAGACGTGATCTTTGCCTGGCTTACAAAGCATTCTTTGATCCCACTCTGATGGACCTGTTGCACCTCTACAAAACAAACAGCATCAAAATTACCCAATCTACACACCTATACCTTATCTACAACATAAACAGGATATGCAGGAGGGACAGGTGTGTGTCTCGGATACCACCCATTATCTGGAACAGGATTCCCAGCCATGTGAAGCAGAGTTCATTCTCAATGCAAGCGTAACTTGGACCAGTGGATGTGGAATCAAAAGTTTACCCATGATCTAGCATCTATGTCTCTATTAGACAGAAGCAGCCTATAAATGCTTAAGCATCCATGCCCAAGCCTATATACATGCTTTAAAATAACCAATGGGTATCAAAACTTGTCAGATATATTTGAGAAGCATAGCTAGGCATAAAAAGGCCCACTGGGGTCATTTACCTAATAATCAGCTATGAACGTATAGGCAGAGGAAGCACGATGGAGTGACACAGTAGAGAGACTATTACATGAAGAAGAAACTGAAAGGTTAGAAACAGAAGTAGCAGCTGATAATTACCTCTGCAACAGCATTTTCTTGTTAAAATAAAGAAGTTATGCAAATGCAGCAAAGCAAGGAAGAATGGAAGAAAGAAATGAGAGGACAAAGAACTGCAGTTTTTCTACAGCCACACAGAAGCTGTCTGCTGGTAAGAATAAGAAGTAAAAACAATAAGAGTGCGAGCAGGTGTGATACTATGGTTAGAATTATTTCACCACTAGTTTGACATGAAAGACATAAGAGCATCAATTCATTTGTGAGTGAAAACATTCTCTGAAGTGGCATTTGAAAGTTTTAATTTGCTGGAAGTATTTATCACTGAGACAGAAAAAAAGAAATACAGTAGTACCTTGGGAAGATCATTCATTTTAGAGCTTAGGACTAAAACTAAAAAGGAAAATAAACATGCAATTTAGAGCTTTAGATATGGATAAGCATGAGTTAAAAAAACTTTTTTCACTAGTAAACTACATGAAGTTAAAAAAGATATGTGATGAAAGAAATGAATGGACTGGGAGTTGGGAAGTGCAGGTAATAATGGATGTTAAGGATGGAAAATTCAACATATTTCAAATACAATAACTGTGAATGGTAAGAGAGAATTTGTTTGGTACTGGGGCCAACCTAAAGCATGTTATTTCTGTTACGGATGAAAATCATTTTATACAAAACTGCAGGAAAGATGTGGCCAATGTAAGAGACTGCGGACATGCAGCAAAAAATTGTAAGTCAGATTGTAGAAAAATATGAGTAATTTGGACACTTAAGTCTTGACTGTCCCATATTAGAAAACTAAAGAGTAGATGAACAGGAGAGCTCAGAAAAAATGCAAACAGTAGAAAATATTACTACAGAAGATGTTGAAAGAGAAGGTGGAATGAGGAAGAAGAATAAAAAGATGGTTGTGGAAGAAAGGGTGGGGTAGAGGGTAAACATAAAAGAAAAAAATGAAGGAAAGAGAATTATTTAGATAATTTCATTTGTGTTGATAACTTATAAATAGTTTTAAACATAAATATAAAAATAAGAGTATAAATAATTGCTCTAAAGTTTTTAGTTATGTTACAAAATGTATGAAAATTTTAATAAAGCAACCCCCTACTTTTTTTGATTAATACCAATTTTATCCACCCTCAATGACTCTAAATAAATAATGTGTCTGGTTAACTCAGTTGCCCTCACAACACAGTTCAGTTCTACTCCTTACCCTCCACATTTACCCTTTACACTGGCCCCATACCCTCTAGCTGGACTTTATCCTTCTTCTTCAGAGAAATCTCATCAAAATGTGTCAGCAAAATATTTGAAATAGTTGGCATTAAATGCAATCAAAACCCTAGTAGCATACCCCCACCTTTCCTAAAAGTACGTGCTGAACAACTTTCTAAACAGCTTGTCACATAGTCAATCTCACAGTCACTAGATATAATGTACCAGCCCAAATCATATTCTCATTATACCCATTCCAAAATCTTCTTCTCCTCCTAGCAAGCATAACTCCCATCCTAGTTTTACCCTCTGCCCAATCACTGTGATTTGTGAAAAACTAATTTATGACAATGTTTATGACTATCTCAACAAATACAACCTACTTACTAATAGGCTAATGACATAACTTTAGGAGAGGCCACAACACCTTAACAGCAATATGTACTGTCACTGACAGAAACTTCCCAGTTATAGGAAAGGGGTGGCTAATTGTAGCAATTTATATTTCTTGTTGCAGAGCCTACTCTATTCTCCTTCATGTATTAAGTGCTCCAAGCATCAAAGATAACACCATACTCTGGTTTAGGGTTTACTTCACTAATAGAACCTTTATAGTCCAAGCTGGTGGTTTGCAATCTGTCTGTGGTTCTTTCATCTCAGGGTCCGTTCCTGGACCGATTCTTTTCTTTCTCTTTGTCAGTCCATTTCCACATTTATTCCTTCATGCAAAATAAAGCTTTATGCAGATGGCATTATCCTGTAGAGAACTCGACCACCATCTTCCTCCTCCTCAGTCCTATCTGCCCTTCAAAAGGACATCACATACATCAATACTTGGCTTCCTCAAGATAAACTTAGTCTTAGTGTCATTAAACTGACACTATGCTATTTGGCTCCCAACATAAACTTAAAACTACTTCCCACTAGTTGATCACTGCTAATAAGTGTAATTGAACAGTATAAGTACATTGGCCTAACACTCGATATAACAATCTTTTTCAAAAACTAAATTGGCAGTGTGGTTACTGAACTGAAATGCTCCAACTCCATTTCAAACCACTTTACCAAGAAAGCCAGAAAAGCTCTGACAAAAAAACATAATTATCCAAAGTCTAGAATATGTCCTATCAGTTATTACCTTACACTTTGCATATAGTACTTCTAAATTATGAACAATTAATGCCATATGTAGATTCATTTGTCTTTCACCCCATCTTGAGCATAACTGTCTCACCCTGAAAAAGGTAAATTGGCTACTGCTCATAGCCCATTCCATACTCTTTCTATCCACTCATAGTTTTCCAACATCAAACAGCTCTTTCTATCTTTGCCTAAGAAATAAAAATAAAATAATCTCCCTCCTTTCTTAGCCACCAGGAGAGCAATGTGTTCACCTTAGTCAAGCTCCCTTATGGCCTTGCCATAGGTGAAAAGTCCTTCAGTAGAAATTGTCGCTGCTAATTGAAATCATTTCCAAGTACAACTCTGATAACTTATTGAGCACTCGCAGTTCAGGAAAGAACTAACAGTACAATTAAAAGCCACATACAAATGTACCTGCTTTATAGACAAAGGATAATCACAACCACCCAGCTATACTCCTACATCTTATTCATATATTCACATAGAAGCCATAACTCCTGAAGATTCTTATCACATAGCAGAGGGACTCCACTCTGTTGTAAATGTGTAAATTTCCCTTATAATTCTTCATCCTGTAGTAGTAGTAGTACACTAACACCTTCTGCTCTAATTACTTAATGAGTGTGCCCACTCGGGTATGTATTACAAGATCAAAGCTTTAATCGAATAACTAAAGCTTGATCTTGTAATATCGAAACTGTAAAATGTCAAACAGCCGATTCAACCCAGGGAAGTGCTTCCCTTGGCTGTTATGTGCATTATGCCCTTTTCTCCAATTCGGAGCGATCTCAGAGTTGGCATATTTATTGGGGGCCCCCCGATTTCGGATCTAGATGCTAGCAACTGCCTAAATGAGTGGTGTAGCACTTTTACCTAGTGCTGCAAGTGGTAGCCCGGAGGTACATGAGCAAGCACAAACACTTCTAATGAAAAGCCTCACACTAAAGAATCACTGAATCAAGGTACATTACAGCCTGGAGATAATAATCAATTTATTGGAATATTGATATAATATTAGATTTTTGACAAAGACATAACTTAAAACACCAACTTTATAAACTTTTATTAAATCGATTTAATATGTCAAATAGTAGTAAAAATCAGTTCAGGAAGTCTTTTGCTGTCATAAAAGTGGCACATGAAAATAGGGTTAGGCTACTGTTAATAACTGATTCATGAATAATCTCTTTCTGTGTGTCAGTTATGCTGCAGTCTGCATTCCAAAAGGTCATCATCATACACGTACACAGTGTAAGAACTGCAGAGGCATAAACTGACATAGAAGAGACAAGAGACACAAATAGAGTGAAGCAGCATGCTGGGGTCCAGAAAACAAAAACTCCTGAAGTTGCATTAGCTTTCCCTTCCTAATATACATTTATGTTATCAATACCAAGTTATGTGCTTTACAAAGAGAGGCTCTGCACTGCTGCTTGAGCCACAGGGGTTTGAAGATGCAATAATATTATGGCACATGGCCGGTTACCATCTGGTCGCCATGAAACATGAGCATTGTGCATGCTTCACCTATTAATCCCAAAAGTATAACTTGAGAGGATTGAACTCAATGAATTAAACTGCTTGGTATCTCACCTACCCAAGAAATTGAAAAATATATCTCTTTTACAGGAGGGGTAAACCCCACTGCAGCCCCTGTGTTGAGACAAGCTCCCAAAACTTGTAAAACTTGTATATACCAACACCATGATCATACAAACTTGAAGAAGGGGTAATTCTCCAAAAATAGAGGAATTGCAGGAAGTGGAGTAACACTTAGATATTGCACTGTCAGATATTTCTTAATGAAAACTGTAGAGTTGTTACTAAGGAATGGATCCTAGAGCAGTTGGAGCTCAGGGAAATATACTGAAGCCACAGTGTACAACAACTGGTGGTAGGGCAGTATAGTACAATGCTCAATAGCATTGCATTGCTAAATACTTTTGTGGAGGCACAAGACAGCAAAAATCCCTTATGCATTATTGCACTCTTCCAAATTTCATCAGTAAGGCTGTTTATGATACCTTTATGATTTCTAGTTAGCCCTATTGATATGTTAACCTATGCAGATGTCCAGCCTTTGCTGTTCATAAATGTGGCTTTCTTCAGCAAAGACCAAAAGGAACAGAACTATAATTCTGCTACCTGCATCATTTGTACCTACTTCACCTGTTTGAAGAAAACAAGCAAGGTGTTGTGGTAGAATCAAGCTGGAATTAGCTTCCTCTGCAGCACACAATGCAAGGCAATTGCTTTAAAAACAATTCAAAATTTGTTATAAAGAAATGATGCATTTGCTTAAGTAATAGGTATTCATGCAACAATCCAACAATGTGCAGCTGCCTAGACTCATTGTTAGATCTATTCCTAATCAAACTGCAAAATTCTATCAAATACAGCTTTGCTGTCCATTTGTACTGCATTAAATGCTTCCTGTTACTGTATTTCACTACCCTGTTTATCGTACCATGTAAGCACAGGAACCCAGTGGCCAATCAAACAGGCTTCCTATGGGGTACCTGAGCAAGTCAAACAAACCATGTGGAGGAACTGCAGGAATTATTAAATCTGGGAGAAATTCGGGACTCTAGCAATTCAGTAGTCCCTGTGCATCATCAGTGGTTTTGGTGGAAGTACCAGGTTCTGTGTATATTATTGAAAATTATACAATGCTGGCTCATTTGTATTCAAATATGAGCATGCTGATTGGACAGTCCAACCAGTGTGGCTGTTGTAAATCGAGTATATTCCAATAGAATATAGTCTGGCCACTAAAGTAGCATTGAGTAGCTGGACTTCCTATTGGAATATGCTGAGGGACAGTGAAAAATAGAAGAAAAATCATGTACATTCTCAAAATAAAGAAATGGAAACATACCTGATTTTCCTTCTATTTATGTGCTGTCCCTCACAAAATTTTGACAGAAAAAACAGGAATGTAGATTCTCTTTTCTCCATTGCTTCTCCTGCACTGTACTGATGTACTGTACAAGTATGGGGATGTAAGTCCCATGCACATGTGCACTACATCAGTAAAGAAGGAAGAAGGTACAGGAACACTTCAGTGCCCTTATACAAAGACATTATGTAAGAAAAGTAAGCCATTTCTTTCTTAAATAATGTCATTGTATAATAGCAATAACCTACTTGTGGATGTGAGTGTGTCAGGATTTACTCATGGATGGCTTTGTTTAATCACTCAGACTTTACCCTTCTGCACAAATCATGTCTACTGTGTGTAAATCCTGATATACCCACATCCACTTGTGGGTTATTGCTTAACTAAACAGTTATACTGAAGGAGATGCATATTGATTGCCCAGGACAAATGTTAAACTAACCAAGAGTTAATGGTTGGCACCCTTGATCTGAGGGAAAGCTCAGCATTCGTTACTTGTTTTGGGCTGAACAAATTCATTAAAATGTTTTTTTTTGGGGGGGTGAAAAATGGAATGCCCTATCAACTTTTCAAAGGCTGATGAATTGCATTCCAGTGAAAATGAGAGACTATACTGTGGTCTACAGAGATGATATTGCCATTTCTAGTCTACCCTGCCTAGAACTTGTTCAAAATGTCATAGGGGTGACAGACAGATTAAAATAGGCTGGATTAATGATTAGGACAAACAAATGTCAGGCAGGAATGGTAGCAGTAGTTTACGTTGGTCATCAGGTGAGGTTACAAAATTCAGCCTGAGCCTGCCGAAGTAGAGGCTATCCAGCCATGGTATTCTCCAGTTATCGAAAAAAAGGTAGGAGGTGGATTGGGACAAGGGAGAATAAACAGGACCTAATTGGCTAGACAAAAGGGAGGGAAGTTGTGTTGTGTACCTGGAAGCCTGGTTGGTGTGCCAGTAGACGGAGCAGAAGTTTTTTTTTTTGCTCCTTATTTGAAGGCCCGTGGGGGTGGGGCACTAGTTCATGGTACTGGCACAGGGTGATGGTTGAGCCAGCTACCCTTCTGCTGGAGAGGATCTCAACAAAATTCACTTGAGTCTTGTAAGGAAAGAAATGTGTGCAAAGAAGTGTAATAATATTGGGAAATGTTTCTTTCAAGGAGAAATGCATAAGAAGTTGTACTAAAGCTATACTGAGTCAAAATAAAAATGAAAATAGTTGCACTGGACTAGCCTTTTTAGTGTGGTGTAACGCATAAAATATAATGCATAAAATATAATGCGTAAAATGGTTTACAAATGTGCACCTGCCACTGTGAAAATGTATTGCAATTTAAAAAAATAAAATAAACTTGCTTCTTGAGCGAGCAACAGAGCTCTCAGGTCTCCAGATTTGGGCACAACGTCCTGATTCTGACATCTTATTAGACTTGACCTTGTTGACTCAAGGTATTTATATATTGAAAAATAAATGTAGAAGACATGAAGACAGTCATCACAAACTAATAACATTAAGAAGAACATTTGCAGTGTGGAGCAGACAGTAGTTATTTTAGTTTTAAAGCTTTTTGGAAGTAAAAGTTGTTGGAACCAAACCACAGAGTCTTTTAGCACCAATTAGCAATTTACTATGCGCTTCTGGCTGTTAACCACCAAATCATGCTTTCTGCTTCATTCACCAGCATACATTTCTGCAAAGTTTAACCACTATATTCATTACCATTGCACTTATACCTTTTTACTGTGTAAGCATCTCTGTCCTTTACTGTAAGGCAAGTAGCTTAGTCTTTTTGAAGCACTTACGAGTTATGCAGCAATCTCAGACAATGCAATGAAAAAAAAAAACAAAAAAAGCTAAAGCCGTGAATTCTCTTGTATGTATTGTTTTCTGAGTGATGCTGACATGTACGAACTTAAGCTTATAAGACCCTGAATTTGCCTTTTTGTTATTTGGTTACAGTTGTTTATTTTATTAAATTTCATGAACTGAGTAATGATCTAATAGACAGAGCTCTAAAACACAGTTTAAATGGGAGGATTTTTATCAGAAAGATAGACAGCCAGATTCAATAAAGCCTACATGGTAGTGCACTGTTTTGGATTCAATAAGCGGCACTACATGGTGTGTAGAGCCATACAGAGCCTCGCAAAAAAGGTAAACACTGTCGCATGCTAATTACAGCATAAGCAGCTGAACTGTATGCTAATCAACCAATCCAATATGGAGGAGCTATTCAACAAGCTACAAAGCAACTGTGTAGACTCATTGCTGGTTTTCCCTGCAAATAATAAAACCTATTGGAATACAGCCACATAAAGGAGTCTACACAGAAACAACATTAGAGGCTGCTGTTGTTTTAATTCATGTGTATGTGCAACAGGCTAAAGTCTATGCTGCTGCTGCTGCTGCTAATAGACCAGGGACAAGAAGAAGAGTTTTCAGACCCTGGTCAACTTATCACAATTTACATGACATGGAAATAGTAGTGCACTACAGGATAGATAGAGACACACTACAGGAACTCTGCAACCACTGTTGTCGTCAACTCAGAGCAAGGGCAAACCAAGGGGAATTCATCCCAGTGGAGACAAAGGTATGTGTAGCACTTAGAATTTTAGCTGCAGGTACCTTTCAGAGACCAACAGGGGACATGCTGGGGGTGTCTCAGGCATCAGCATCCAGGATCCTCCATCAATTCCTGAATGCTATGCTCCAACATGCAAGTGACCACATATATTTTCCCCATACTCCTGAGGGCAGAGCCAGAAATATGCAGGAGTTCTACCCTGTAGCACACTACCTGAAGTACTGGGTCCCACAGATTGTACACATGAAGAAATTAAGGCACCACCCAGGGAACAGGGAAGGCTCTACATAAATAGAAAGACCTTCCACTCTTTTAACTGCCAAGTCATTCCTGTAATGTCTCTAAGGCATGGAGTAAGCCCCCCCTTCATTCAGAACAATCAGCAACCTGGCTTCCTTTAATAAATCCCTCAAACTGCATCTCTCCTCACAATGGTTATGCTCCTGCTCCCCAACACACAGCCCCAACTCCTGATTTCAGTACTTACGTATTATCGCAACCAGATTTTCACAGTTGCAAAATTTGCATACTGGAATGAAAACGACTGCAACAAACAAAGTACGGTGTTATTTTACTTCATTACTAATAAAGAATAACCTTGGATTACATTCAGAAAGGAAAAACATTTATACAAATCTTCTTCCTGTTTGGCGTGCATTACACATGCATGCTTCAAATCTCGCATACTGTTAAAAGTTGTTCTGCACCTTTTCTTTTAAGAAAAAAAGAAAGACAACATGAAGTAATGCTGGTTTAACTGCATGAATTATATTCATATGCAGTGAAAAACATTTACTGAACCTTTCTGGACATATTTCCACACATGTTTAATTTAAACAGAACTAGTGACACTTTTACAAACACTTGTTGCTGATAAGAACGTGATTCCAATTTTTTCGAGTCCTACCTGCCGTGTCTCACTTTGCTGGTATCCATCATCTGATGTGGGTGAGTTCAAAGGGGTAAAACTTTCTGGGCAAGTAAGGAAATGAATTAAGTGCTTGTGTACTCTCAGATTGTAAGTGTTATTTGTTTTTGTGACTTATATTAATATACTAGGACTTTCAGGCGTGTCCAGTCTTGGTATAGTTTATTTCAGATTAGGGACAAATGCCTGTCAGACTGCCAGCTAAAATCATTCTGATGAATGAAATTAAACTTGACTACTGGCCATGAACATTCAGACGGCAAGCTACAGGTTAATTTACCTTGCCTGCACTTGTAATAAGGAAGGCAGGATCTGTCATGCACTGCAGCTGTGTGGAGTTCACCCGCAAAGTGAGACACGGCAGGCAGGACTTGAAAAAATTGGCAGTTATTCCTCTCCCAGCCTCTTCCCATGTGTGCCACACTATTACTTACTTGCTTACACTCCAGTTTCCAACTTAATAAACCTGTTTTGTCATTAACATTATGAATTTCGCAACGGCAAAAATCTGGTTGCGATAATACCTGATTTCTCCCCCCAGTGATATACCTCTAACTATGACATCATTTCCTTCACTCTGCCTACTTACTGCTTCCCTGTCACTTTAACCTGTCATTTCCACCCTTTGCCCTTCTATCTCCTACTTTACTTAATCTCCTCACAGCTATGCACCTGCAGATATATTACTTTTATGTGCTCCTTGTAGATATGCTTCACTAACGTGTCACTGAAATACATGCCATTTATTATTTATATATTTCAATGATTGTAATCTTTTCACTGTTGTTTATATTACCAGTTTCATTCAATTTAATAATATTGTATGATTTTTTTTTCTCTTATGTGATTAATATGTTTCTTTGTATGTAAATTTGTGGAGCCTTTCTCCCCCGGTCCTCCACTGAAAATGGGCTCTTTCCAGGCCCATTGGACTTTCCCGGTTAACAAATGCAATAAATAAATAAAAAATTAATAAAATCCTCCAAGCACCTCCAATAACCCTCCTGCGTGGTACCTCACCCACACTTTGGCTACAGCCAGAGTCAACAGGCACTGAAGCTGCAGTAACCACACTTTCCTGATCAATTGCCTAACTCTCCACCTGTCCAATATCTGAGTGCTGACTGGAATGGGTAGGCATAGGCCTACTGGCTGTGTCTCTAATGGAATTACAGGGAATGGCTCTATGTCAACCTCAGTATACAATTCAACCTCTGCATCCCCGACTGTGCCTCTGTTTGGCCACCATCATCATCAGAGTCTGTTGATACTCTGACATCAGGTGGCAGAAGTCCCATACTTTCACTGTCAGGATCACCTGTGATAATAAGCAACAAGCACAAGAAAAAAATAATACCTACACTATCATAGTCCAATATACGCTAACAAGCTACCAGTGGTGCCACTATTACAGACAGTACAGCAATACACACAACAGTCCTGACACCATCACACACTAAATATTAGTACTGACATAAAAATGTGTGGCTTACCATGTGCAGATAATAGTATGTTGTCTATGCAGGTTGGTCCCGGAAGAAGTAAAGTAAGGACACCATTATCACAATTAACAGTAACACAGGGGGGTAAAACGTTTTGCCCTTTATATGTCCTTTAACTATACTTTTAACCAGAACTTGGATGACAAGTCCAACCTCAGCCCCATGTGTAATCAATCAGAATGTGTTGTTAACTCTGGCAATCTGCAACCCCCCCAACAAATTTCTTGTTTAACAGAACTAATGTATTGATGTAAATATTTTACTATACAAGAGTATTTAACAACTGAGATACATAAGCATACCTAGAAGCATACCTAGTTTCTGGGGCATACCTTGCTGTCCCTGAAACAATAGCACCAAATCCACACCTGTGTAAAAATATTTCTTGTGTACCAACAAATATTCTGTAGTGTTTATTTCACAGATTGCTTTTCTTTATTTTAACTACTTTTCCATTTTTTTGTTATTTTTTTAAATGCCAGTGTTTGTGGGGTGCACGACTTAGTGCAAACAAGAAAAACAGAGAAAATAAATGTCAAGTTTGGCTGTGGTTATCTTGTTTGTGCAAAGCTTAGCAGTATGAAAACTGGACTAGTGGCCCACCCAGGAATCAGACAGAACACCTGCAGAATACCTGCATACAAGATATTTGTTAAGTGCAAAGGTCAAAACCAATACATTATTGCAATTTTTGCTTTACATCTCACAACTTCGCTCAGAGCTGTTGCGTGACAGTTAGCAAGGTTCCCCAACACCTGCAGTCATCAAACACCTGCAGACAGGACTCAGACAACCAATAATTGAAAACGGATGCATTCAATTAATTATGTTGGGCACTGCATAAACACGCCAAGTGGGGTTGCATGGCGGTTAACACACACAACTTAAGAATGCGTAGGAAATTATGGAAAATTGAAACTGAAAATTGCACCCATCCCAGTTCGGGTTTGTAAAAGGCAGATCATGTCACCTAAACCTTATAGACTTCTTTGAAGCAGTCACCAAAGCCATAGATGAGGGTAAGGTGGTTCACACAGCCTATCTAGATCTCACCAAGGCTTTTGATACCATCCCCCACTCTGGAATTATAGATAAACTCAATAACTAGGTATAAATCCCTATGTCACAAGATGGGTTACTAACTGGCTCATGGACAGAACCCACACTGTGAAAGTAGCAGACTCCAAATCTGACTTCAGATCAGTGACAAATGGAGTACCACAGGGTTCAGTCCTGAGCCCTCTCCTGTTTGGTTTCAATTTCTCTGAAGTACAGGGTAACACAGAAGGTCTTTGGCTAACAAAGTTTGCATATGACTGTAAACTTGGAGCCATAATCAAAACCCCTAACGATGTGGGCATCCTACAAAAGGGCCTCACTGAGACAGATGCCTGGTGTCAAAGCCATGGCCTGAAGCTCAATGCCAAAAAGTGCACTGTCATCCCCTTTGGTAAAAACTCTGTACCCATGAACTACCACATAGGTGGTAGTCTACATAACACTGAAAGTGTGATAAGAGACCTTGGGACACAGGTGGACAGTAGTCTCTCCTTTGATAATCACATCACCACAGTGGGCAGGAAATCCTTCTGCGTGGCACACCTCATTACAAAAGGTTTCTCATCCAGAAAAAAAGAGGTCATTGTTCCCCCTCTACTCATCACTCATTAGACCCATTATAGAGTACAGTGCCCCTTTTGGTATGTAACTCACAAGACTCAACAACAACTGGAGAGGCCACAGAAATACCTCACAAAGAGGATTAATGGCCTCAAACAGACACCCTACGCAGACCGTCTCAAAAAAACTCCAGCTTTACTCCGTCGCATATCGCCTACTTAGAGGCAATCTCTGCCTAACATACAAAGCTATGTCAAACCCAGAGCTGTTGGACATGCTCCACTTAATGAAATCCCAATCCCTCTGAACTACATGCTGTAGGGACCTAAACCTTGTCACCACAATAAACAGGACATGCTGGTGGGATAGATTCCTGTCAAAGAGACTTCCCATACTCTGGAACAGACTACCTATCTATGTCAAACAGAGCTCCTCATTAGCACTCTTCAAGAAAAATCTTGATGATTGGATGGGAAATAGGAAATTCACCCTGGGGATCACTTCTGTGGCACTGCTCGACAGGGGCACAGGAAAATAGTTTTCTTGGGTGGCGAAAGCCAGGGAACCTATTTAGCTAGGCTTATATAGGCCCTAGGGCCAATAGCCTAGTACCTACCTACCTGTGAACCTAAATGTGATGTAACTAGCCCTGTGGCAGCAGTTGTAAGTGTAGGGCTGGAGAGTACATATGGTCTTGGGTTCTAGAACAGGGTGTGCAACCTAATTTTATGGTTGTGACAGTGCAGTTTATAGCAATGAACAGAAAAATAGACAAGTGTTATGTCAACATTCTTCTGGCAACAGGTGTAAGTGTAGGACTGCCATACACATGGTCCTGAGTTCTAATACACAATATTCCAGATATTTCTACTATTGTTCCACTTTCCACTATATTCACTCTCACAACACTTTAGATAGTGGAGCTGATATGAATGATATGTATCAGGGATAAGACACCCCTATTGTGTTTTCAGATGTATTACTGAGGGTATACTTTCTACTATAGTTACGTAAGTATAATTCTGCTATCTTGACTTGAGTGGCCTTCACAATTATATCACACACATACACAACTGGCTCTATATACAAGAACCTTGTCAGGTCATGCACACATATATGTGTAATACCTCAAACTGTCACCTGTATTTATGAATGATTCCTATGTCTGAGCAGCACTTCTGTTGCAAAGGTGGAAAATTAACATTGTGAAAGAAAATGTTTTCTCCCTTATGTCTAGGTTTGAATCCCACACTTTAAAAATTTATTTTATCTGTGTATAAAGGCAAAAACAAATGTGTCAGGTCATGACATTTATGCCCCAGTGCATGTCTGCAAACTTAGCTCACCTAACAGTTACCTTCCAGTTTCTGATATATATTTCCAAGCTACATCAATAGACACTCCTTAAACTAAGGCCAGATATCAGATTAACCTTCCAATTTCAGTTATTTATTTCCTCCTTGCTTGGCACTGCTGCTCTCCGGTTAACAGCACGCAATCATGGTTGGCATCTTTGCTCAGGGTTGTGCACTACCAGTAAATGTGATGACTGGAATTGGTGGGAAAGCATTAGTTGCCTTTGCTCTAGTTTGGGTGTTAGACATGTCTGGCATTAGAGAGGAAAGTGCCAAGTTTAGGGAACAGAGGTGGGGCATCCAGGAGTCCAGGATATTTATTGGACTCCTGTTAAAACATCACAGCCAAATGCTTCTGGAGGAGGACTGTTCTGGCTCCCAGTACAAATCGGAGGCATGGAATAGTTTGGCTGAAGCTGTTTCCAGTGCTACTGGCATCCCACACACAGGAGAGCAGTGTAGACACCATTGTAAAGACCTACAGAGGTGCAAAAGGGATACCCTCAGCTGTTGGTTGATTGAATTTGAGACTGTGGATATCCCATAGCTGTGTAGGTGTGATCATAAGAGGTACTTGTAATAATTAGATGGCTAAATATAGGCAAGACTGGTATGCATAATGCTCTTTCGTTATTTTCTGTTCTTTCCCCATTTAATGCCGAACATGAGTTCAATAGATAGGCTCATGTTGCTCGAATGCAGAGACTGAGGGAAGCAAGTGGTATGTATGCAGCACAAGAGAAGTGTTATTGTAGCTTTACAAGTTAAAGATATATTTTTGAGTTATTATACAGTTGTAGCAAATTGAGCATGCATATCCTAACTGTAAAGGCCGGTATGTATGCATCACTCTGTAGCATAAACCAACTTTAGGAGTCAAATATCATACTCTAGTCAGATGTTGTGGGTTCAAACACCATGAATCATAACTATACAATTCTGCATTTCTTCAATACCGTTTACATTAAATTAAACTCTATACACTTGGCACAAATGCCCTGCTGTTAACTGTAATCTTGTGTAACTGTAACAAGTATATTTGCAATATATGCACATTTCATGTATTACTGTCAGCAATCTGTAGTTATAGTGTGTATTTATTAGGATGTATACTTAAATGTCATACTTCAGATAAAATAGTTGTATAATTGTGTTAATGCATTGTGTGTCACATATGATGGTACTAATTTTAACCTTTTTTTCACACCAACCCTTATCTCTCTTTTTTATTTTCTATTATGTGTCATTAAAATATCTCTAAGTCATCCATGTGTACCACATCACTAAATGCTACACAGCACAGTGAGGTAAGCCAGCCACAGTGGATCGCCATGCCTCCACTCCACCGGCTCTAGCACTGATGCCCAGCATGTCTGGGACCCAACCTGGCAGCATTGCCTCTGCTGCTCCTGCACTACCTGTGACCTCAGGCAGTACTGCTCCGGCAGCTAGTGCAGTGGTACTCTCTGGAAGTACTGGCAGAGGTGGAGATTTTATCACCTGCCGGGAGATGCCAGGGTTGGTGAGTAGGGTCATTCACTGCACCATTAGTGTACACCTACATTGGATGGAGAGGCTGCTCTCCCTCAAGGTACATGGGAAGAGAAAACGTTAAGCACTCCGGTCACCAGCAGAGTAAGGGGGCAGTGATGACAGTCCATTGGGTGAGGACTCAGTTCTCACTGTTTCCATGTTTGATGGACATGAGCCTGTGCATTCCCCTCCCTCAACCCAATCATGGTGCCCCCCAACCTTTTGTGGCCCTCACTGTCCCTGTCTCTTGTCTTGTTTGTTTGCATTTGCTTCCCCACCTACCCAGCTAACCTGACCCAGACATACCTACATCCCTTACCCAGCATTCCTCTCTTACTGAATTAAAAATAAAGGGCACCTGTCCCTCAAAATAAAATATTGTCCCATAGCTAGTTCTACATTTCACACATGTGTCTCCTTGACACATTTGATTCAGTCCAATTGGCTATACAACATGATTATGTTGTTGTTACCCCTCTCTTGGGAGGTGACAGTCCAAATTCAGCTAATATTCTGCACATATTATCAGTTTTTACTGTTGAAGAAATGCATAGCTATGGTTCTTTCCTGCCAACCTCCTGCACATTCCTGTATTGCTTTGCCTTTGTTCTTTCCCCTGCTTGCTCTCCATTTCACCACTTTCCTATCTAACCCATTTTAACACCTATAATCTGGTCAAAAAATAGAATAACACACACATAAATACCAGAAAAAGCAATGGATCCTTCACTTTTTGGCCTCTGTGTTTGCATGGAGTTTGACATCGCACACCAATGCTAAGCAATGGTGAGCGGCTCTACAATGATGTGGTTACCTCCAGGCAATGCTGCTTAGCCCCGCTGGACTATGTCAACACACACAATAACATATGCTGAATATACTATAAAGAATATGCTGAATGTACTATAAAGAATAATGTCATTGCATTAAAATTGCTTATTTAAAAGTATCGCATTCACCTGGATTTGAACCTATAATGTCTGGGCTCAAAAAGAAATGTGTCAATGCATTTATACTTGCTGCCACAGAGTCACCTAAGTAACAGGTGTGTTTCATAGACTTGATACAAACTCTCAGACCTTTAGCAATGTGGCTTGCATTTGTGCACTTAACTGTGCTCAGACAGGGAAAGTAATGGAAATGCATATCTCACATGCACAAACACTCTGCCAACCATTGCACAAACCTGCTGCTCGCCGCTCCTATGCAAAGTAAATATTAGCATGCATTAGCCTCTTTACTGTCCATTTACTCTGTATGCCATTTTTTTAATTATGAAATTACATATGGAAACATAATAAACTGAAGACCCTATTTAACAATATGTCACATATATTCAATACAGCCATGTGTTGTCTCATCCATGCACTGCAACCATGGTGTCTCAGTATTTTTTTCACACATATATCAACTGCATTACATAAATTAATATCAAATGTGTGATATGCAATGTATATCAATCTGGTAACATGCAGAACTAGAACTATCCTTCACAGTTGAACATGCCTGCACATCCATCAGCTGACCCTGAGAACTATTGACCCATAAGCCTAACTGGCTTTATCTGCAAGGCTATGGAAAGAATCATTATGGACCTTATCCACAGGGACATAAGTGACCTTCAACAAACTTGACCTGACCCATTTGGGTTTTGTCAAGGGTAGATCTTGCTTATTAAACCTAGTGGATTTCTTTAACAATGTCCCCAAAGCCCTGGATGGGGGATAACAAGACATATCTCCTGTGTTGATTTAGCCAAGGCCCTTGACACAATCCCTAATTCAGGCATCAAAGAGAAAATCTCCCATCTGGGGATTGACCCATACATTCCTAGCTCACCAACAGAATGCACACTGTCAAAGTTGGGGAGTCCGCCTCCACCAGTAGAGCAGTTATAAGTGGAATACCACAAGGATCTGTGCTTGGCCCTCAACTGTTTTGAAACTATTTCTCTGAAGTCCAGGCAAAAGTAGATGGCCTGTGGCTTACCGAGTTTGCAGATGACTGTCAACTGGGTGCAATCATATAGAGTCCCCTAATGATATTAACTTTTTACAGAAAGGGCTGACACAGAGAAATGATTGGTGCCAAACTCACAAACTGAACCTTAAAGTAGAAAATGCCTCATTGTTCCCTTTGGCAAAGAAGTAATCCTGCTAATCATTATATACATAGCACCCCTCTAAGATCAAAATCAATGGTGGGAGACTTGGGAACACATGTTGATAGGAATCTAAACTTCAATCACTATGTATCCATAGATGTATTACACATATTGTACATTGTGCACCTCATTAATACATTGTGCACCTCATTAATAAAGGCATCGCATCTAAGACCAGGGAGGTCATAGCTCTGCTGTACCCCTTCTCAAACCACTAATTGAGTACAATGCTCCCTTCTGTATGAACTTCAAAAGACACCTGCAGCAACTGGAGAAAACACAGAGATATCTGACCAGGAGAATCCAGGGCCTCAATAACATGACATATATGGAAAGACTGAAAGACCTATCACTGTACACAGTATCATGCAGGCTGCTGAGTGGTAATGTATGCTTAGCCTAAACAGCAGTCACAGACTTTGCCCTAATGGACATGCTGTACATCTGCAAATCAAATGGAACAAGAATAACTTGCCCCAGGGATCTCAATCTATCCTGTGACATAAACAGAACATGCTGGAGAGACAGATGCATCTCCAGTGATTCCCACTCCTCTGTAATAGACTCCCACTGGATATGATTATAGGAGATTACTAGGCTAATGGCCCTGGGGGCCTTACAAACCTAGCCAAGAGGTAATCCCCAAAAATAAAACCTCAATAAGCACCTGTCACCTCTGTCAGTGAGGGACACAGGTGGAACACCTGGGACAAATTTGTGGTTTCCCATCCCCTCATCAAAGTTTTGCTTGATGATGGTCAGTGACGTACTTTGTTTGACGTATATGGGGAGTCTATTCCAGAGATGGGACAGTCTCTGGGAGACAAACCTGTCTCTCCAGAAGGTTTTGTTAATGTCAAATATTAGATTTAGGCCTTCAATCGGGTAATGTGTGAGGATTTAGACTTATGGATATGGAGCATCTCTAGTAGAGCAGGGTCTGAGATTGCCTTGTAGGTGAGACACAGATCACCTCAGAGCAATCTGTACAATACCAAGTAGAGTGATAGTGATTTGAGCCTGCCCAGGTAGGACAGGTGTTGGAGGCCATGGATTCTCTTTGTGAGGTATTTCTATGGCTTTTCCAGTTGGTGCAGGTATTTGAAGTGGTACATACCAAACTAGGTGTTGTACTCAATTATTGACCTAATGAGGGAGGAGTACAGAGAGGCAATAACCTCCTTTTTTCTGGATGCAATCCCTTTGCTTATGAGATGAACCAAGCAAAAGGCTTTTCTGACCACTGTTGCTACATGATGGTCAAATGTGAGATGTCAACCTGTGTACCCAGGTCTGTCATCATAGGTTGTGTGCTTAGGGACTTGCCATTGATGTGGAAATTAGTAAGGGCCATGTTTTTGCTGAATGGTATGAAAATACATTTTGTTGCATTTAACTTAAGGCCATGACTTTGGCACCAGTCATTTGCTGTGAGACCTTTTTATAGTATGTCAACATCATTTGGGGAGTCAATGACAGCACCCAACATACAGTTGTCCACAAACTTGGTCAGCCACAGGACATTTGTCTTTGCCTGGACCTCTGGGAAGTAGATGCCAAACAGTAGCGGTCCCAGGTCAGATCCCTGGGGAACAAAACTAGTGACAGGTCTGCTGTCAGAGGTAGAGGCACCTATTTTGACCTTGTGGGTCCTAGCAGTGAGACAGTTGGCCAGCCACCTGATGAGATAGGGATTTATGCCAAGTTGTGTTAGCTTTTCGATGATGCCCGAGTGGGGGATTGTGTCAAAGGCTTTGGCCAAGTCAAGGTAAGCTGTATGTACTGACTTTCCCTCATCCAGTGCCTTGGTGACAGTCTCAAAAAAGTCAAGCAGGTTCAACAGGCAAGATTTGCCCTTGACGAATCCAAACTGGGTGGGGTCAAGTGCTTGGAGATTTCTTATGTCCTTGTTTATGAGGTCCATAATAATATGGTCCATGGCCTTCCAGATTAGACTTGTCAAGTTAATGGAGTGATAGTTTCCAGGGTCAGTAGAGGCACCACCTTTGTGCAAAATGATAACAATGGTAGTTTTCCACTCTGTTGGAATGAAGCCTGTACTTAAGGCTATGGTTGAATAGGGTGCACAATGGCAAGGCTAGTTCTTGCTGGTGATGGCGCAGAATACAGCCTGGGATACTATCAGATCCCATGGAATCTGTACTTTTGTGAAGCATTGCTCCTCAATGACCCTATTCAAGGGCACCCTTGACACTGGATGGATGACTGTAAATTCAGTCCAGGAGTGGCACCTATCTCCTTCATGGACAGGGGCAGTCGGTGATGATCACAAAGTCACTCTGCTAACAATGACCATCTAACTATGCTCAATAAGGCTACTTGGGTTTTCATATGGCTAGGCTTGTAAAGAGCCTAAGGCTATTAGCCTAGTAACCTCTTATAAACCTATGAAGCTATGAACCTATGCAGGCCTGCCAACATCTCTTCAACATGCACTGCTGACGTCATCCACTATAAGTTGTCCTGCAGCGTTGTAAAAGTCAGACTTGTGCCGTGGTGTTTACATGAAGTACTATTCTCTGTAGTCTGTGTACTTAGATAGGTAGGGGTTCTGTTCTCATTGCAGTCAAGTGTGTGTGTGTGTGTGTGTGTGTGTGTGTGTGTGTGTGTGTGTGTGTGTGTGTGTGTGTGTGTGTGTGTGTGTGTGTGTGTGTGTGTGTGTGTGTGTGTGTGTGTGTGTGTGTCTAGCCAGAACAGCATAATTAAGTATCCTACAGTCACCAATCCAATCCTATGAATTGGTAGTATTTTGACACTTGCACATGCCTACACATCCATTTCATGCAGGCCTCCCAACATCTTTTCTCCAACATGCACTGCTGATGTCATCCACTATAAGTTGTCCTGCAGCCTTGTAAAAGTCAGACTTGTGCTATGGCACTTGTGTAAAGTAGTGAGCTCTGTAGTCTGTGTATTTAGATAGTTAATGGTTCTATTCTCACTGCAGTCAACTGGCATGTGTTTGTGCCCTTGATTGACATTACAGAGAGCCTTTTACACCAACATGTGGGACACTGTTATTACAATATTCTCATCACCAGACACTGCTGATGTCATCAGCTATAAGGTGTTGTCTGAGACACTTCAAGTTAGACTTGAGCTATGGCACTTTCCTTAAATACAGAGTCCTGTAGTCTCTGTACTTAGATAGGTAGGGGTTCTATTGTCATTGCAGTCAACTGGGATGTGTGAGTGTATATGTTTGTGTGTGCTTGTTTGACATTACAGAGAGCCTTTTACACCAGCATGTGGGACACTGTTATTACCATGTTCTCCTCACCAGACACTGCTGCTGTCATCAGCTATATCTGATTTGTGGATGTGCAATATTCCCACCAAGGTAGGGTGAGAGACTGGCCTGGAGGCCAGGCAGAAGTCACCTCATCATATATGATACAGATTACAGTGACATGGCTTTCATCCTATCCACATATTTCATGGCATGGTTTGTAGGCCCTATGTTTTCTTGGAGAGAAACCACTGCAGTCTCTCCAATTTCTGCATCTGTCTGGTCAGGTACATACTAAAGAGAGCATTATATTCTGTTGGTGTTCTGATAATGTTTGAGTACAGTGCTGTAATATAATCCTCAGTTCTAAATACAATGGCGTGGCTTATGATGTGCACAGCATGGGCTTTCAATACCAGTGTAGACACTTGGTGGTTGAAGTTCAGATTGCTATCTACATGTGTTCCCAGTGCTTGTATCACTGAGTTTCAGCATAGTGGGACTATTTTCAATGCTGTAATTAGCAGGGAATTACAGTTTTCAGAAAGACAACATAAAGACACATTTTTGCATTCATTTGTGTGGCTTTGTCACCAATCATTTGTCTGTGTTAGCCCATCTTGTAGTATGTTATCATCACATGTGGACTCAGTGGTTGCACCTAGTATGCAAAAATCAGCAAACACAGTAAGCCAAAGGATGTATACTTTAGGCTGAACTGTTGAGAAATTGATTCCAAACAGCAAAGGGCTAAGCGCAGATCTGTGGGGTATGTCAGTGGTGACAGCTCTACTGGTACAGGTTGATTCGCCAACTTTCACAGTATGTGTTTTCTCAGTGAGCCAATTGGTTACCCATCTAGTGACATATGGTTTAATCCCCAGCATGGGGATACCTGTGTGGGAGACAATGTTCAAACCCTAGGCCAGATCAGGATAGCCAGTATGTGCTGTCTTACCTTCATCTATGCTTATCACACAGAATCAGTGGACTGTGATGACATCACAGATCACATTCCATGTGACTCAGCACATACACCTTCCTGGCATGGTTGAATACACACTTCAACACACTTTACACACAGATCACGTTCCTGTAGAAGGGTGCGCATAAACATGCATCCATCTGAGTTGGGGGGACAGCACCCAATGCATGCATGTATAGCCACATGCTGACTCTCCTCATTTGTGAGGTAGACCAACATGTCATTATGAACCTTTTATAAATGGACACTAGTAATAACAGGCTGTGTGCAATAGAGCTGTATGAATTATTAATGCTACATCATGTCTAACATCTGTCAGATGTCCTCAAAGAGGTCATCGAGGGCATGCATGATAACAACACTCTCATCCTTTCGAACTTGACAGGGCCAAGGCATTTGACACAAATCCACACTGAGGTATTCACTCAACACAGTCAGTTGTGGCCATAAACACCTATATCAACAAGTGCGGAGACCACTGTATCACATACATGGCATCTAAATATGTTGAAATGTGTGAAGTGACATATACCTCAGGTCTAGTGATCAGGTCCATACATCAGGGCTATCTGCTAGGCTCTTTCCTGTCTATTATTTAAGTCTAAGACATCATGAAGGACATACACATCCTGTGTCTAAACAGCTGTCTGAAGGACTACAGATTGTGGGCAATTATTGGCTCCAACTGTGACATTAGTATAATACAGACAGTATCAACACACACCAATGACTGCTGCCACAACCATGACAACACCTGCACTTGCAAAAAAGATGGGGGGGGGATTTGTTACATCAGAAAAACAAACACACAACCCAAGTATAATGTAGACATCACCCTATAATCCACCAGCATGTGGCCACAGTAATGACTACTCCCTTGTATGTAACACAACTACTGAGTATGTGAGGGGCATCCACATCACAGGCCATAATACCTCATTAGTTCACAGCCTTCATCACACCAATACAGTAACCAAGTACAATGGACCCTTATTCATGTACTTCCCTACACATCTTCCAGTGATGTGTAACTGAAGTGTACCACCTTTGCCACAGTGAGCTGTCATGCATCTTATTCGCCATACCTAGGTATTCACTTTGTGGTATAAACATTACTGTCTGATGGTGTGGAAACACCATCAAGTTGTTACACCAGAGGCATATGATACCTGTTCTGGTGATGCACACAGTATATACATAGCTGTTTAAAAAATGTTACCCATGCCATTAATGTTGTCATAGTGTGGATTGTGCCATATTCATACATATACATATATATATATATATATATATATATATATATATATATATATATGGGTCTACTTCTGTTCTATGAAAACACGTTTTTTCAAAGAGCAGAAGTACAAACCCATTTCAGGGAAAATGCACTTAACCGAAAGTACACTTTCATGAACACCAGTTCACTGAACCAGAAATAAAAAACAAGAAATACTGCAAACACGTTTTTGCAAGGGGTACAGTGGGGATAAAGGAATATATCCGTATCCCAACTGTAGTGCAATCTTAAAGTTAATATATATAAGTAGTGGCTGTGCGGGGGGTTTGCCCCCCCCCCCAGCAAAAGCATGTTTGAAGTATTTTTTGGTTTTTATTTCTGGGTCGGTGAGCCGTTGTTCATGAAAGTGCCCTTTTGATTAAGTGCACTTTTGCTGAAATAGGTTCATACTTTTGCTCTTTGAAAAAATGTGTTTTTGTAGAACAGAAGTAGACCCATAAATATATATACATATATATATATATATATATATATATATATATATATATAGATAGATAGATATATACATATACATACATATATGTATCTATCTATATATATATATATATATATATATATATATATATATGCCATATTGATTATAATGTCACCTACAGGTATAGCAGTGTCCCTTCTAACATCTTCAGCAGATGTTACAGTGTCAGGACAGTGTACATGATTGCCCTCATACAGTGCAGACATGTCATAATAGTTGTACAAATGTGTTTGTGCAGAACCATGTCTGATCACTCTAAATCACATGTTATGTCAGAGACAAGAGATTACTAGTGGTAGTATTCTGATACTGCCCATGATTGTGCATGCTTCTTTTAATGTCCATGAGCCTTTACCTGTGTCCCACTTGCTGGAGACGTCTGCTGAGGTTACACTTATAGTCAGGCAAATCAGTTTGCACAACTATACAATATGCACTCTACCCCAATTGTATATAATGTCCCTGACTGATATCCTCTTCATTGTTCATGTAAGGAAGCTTATCTCACATTATCTCGCAGATTCATCCTCCCCATTGTTATGTCACCTTGTGTGACAGTCACATAATACACATTTTATTTGTGCAGTCCATACTCTATCATATTGATATGTGATTGGTGTTGCTGCTACAACTGTCTTCCATTGACATGCCCTCATCTGCTGTATATCAGGTTGTTTCACCTGTCTTCTTTCCCTGTGTTCATTCCTACAATTCATCTGTGTACCCCTGTTCAAAAGACAGACTTCCCCTGAGTGCTTATTTTACATGGCAGTCCATGTACCCTTACAAATCATTTACACAACATCGGTACAGAGTGCCACGAATGGGATTTCAGAATGCTCTGCACTTTATACACTGTTCTGCACTGTGTTTGGACCATATATATAAATATCATAGCTCTCAACTGTCCAGGTTTTCATAGTATGTCCAGAATTATGACTTACATGTTTTCATTTGTTCCTTATAAAATTTGTGGTTTTCTGCCATATCATTGGAATGATCTCAGAACTGATGTCACTAAATAATGACATACATTTCAGTTTCAGACTTCAAATCCCTCACAAAATGTAACAACACAAAACTTGTTATTCTAGTACATTTCTAAAGGGTAAATTTGTCCCTTTCTTTGGGTCACTGCCCTCCCATTATGTTGGTCTTTGTCCTGATTTCTTGCACTAAGAGAATGCAAACTATGATGACCTGGTGATCATTGTGGCATTCCACACAAACATGGTAACTGACTGTGCTCTAATGTAAACAGGATTGTGGCATTCCACACAAACATGGTAACCGACTGTGCTCTAATGTAAACAGGATTGTGGCATTCCACACAAACATGGTAACCGACTGTGCTCTAATGTAAACAGGATTGCTATTCATGTTGCTTTACACAGTTTCCAGTCCAGCAGCACTGTTGCTAGCCATGAAACTGCACTTATTTACATTTAAATGCGGTGCATGGCATAAAAATGTAATGAGCGCTACTGTTTGCCATCCATCACCGCACACATAAGTAAACTCTGTGTAGGCTTTGCCTGAAGCCTACACGGAGTTTACTGAATTTTAGGGAGACATTAAACACAACAACAGGTGAATACTTAACCTCTAAGCAAGTCATATGTCATTATTTGTTAAAATCAGATGGTGTAACAGTCAATTATACTGTATTTGTACTGTGTGTTATACATCATTGTAGAAGACATGAAATTGGCTGTATTGAAGTCAAATCTGTTATAATATGAAGCACATAGAATAATCTTGTATTGCTGAGGCATTAATATGGCACAGGACAGGAAGACACATTAAAAAAATATTTTTCAGGAACATGATTGTTTTCCTTCAGCTGACCTTTTCTGTTTGAATTGTGACAGTTGTATCTTTCGTTTTTTTCCGGTTAGGGGTCGCCACAGCAGAACTCCGGTCTGCTAATGATTGGCAGTAGATTTTTACGTACCGAGTTGCCAGCCCTGAAGTACAACCTTCAGCAAAGGTAGGCCCATTCACGTGTGTCTCCACACAGAAGACGCTTTAGCTGAGAATCGAACAGGACAACGTCTTACTGTGAGGCGACAATGCTACCACAGCAGCACCACCGCAGCATTTGAATTGTGACAGTAAAACTTAAAATATAAGCCTTGCTAGTATGGTTATAGCACTTTTGATAGAAGCTTTTATACAGAACTGGCAATTTTGAAATGCAACATTTTCTCATTGCGCAGTGTGAATTTGCTTTGTGTTGTAACTGATGCTACACAAAAAATATATGTTTGGAGTTTTACGGTGGAGCTTTCCTTTAAAAGCCACGGAATAGTAGTTAAGTAAGAGTTAGGCATTATAGTGTGTCTTGAGCTTCCAATAGGGTTACTTTAAGTTACTGTAGTATTTTTGGTAGAAAGCATGTTTCTATATAGAGTATTTTTACTACAGAGTGCTTTCCGACAGTGAAGTAATTGTTCCTTTCTGCCTTGTAGACTAAATAATATGCAGTGAAAAAAAACATATTTTTGTACTTTCAAGATGGAGTGCCATCTAAAAGTGGTTAAGCGGCAGTTGACTGGTTCTATATTTGAATGGTAATGTTGAGACAGCTTCAAAAATCACTTGTGATGAGGGATTCAGAAAATTGTATGACATACTGTACCTCCAAAATAGGTACATCATGTACAGGAATAGACCATGCCTGAAAATAGGAATGTTCCTCCAAAATGCGGACAGTTGAAAAATGTGCAACTAGCTATAAACTGAATCATGTCTTGTCAGTACATTATCAGGACCACTTTGATAGAAAGAAGGCACTTTTGATGCAGTAACTTTTTGATATAAGGCATTTTCTGATAGGGCAATATGGTTTTGCTTTCTGTATTCTAATGGAATGGTTTAATTTGGACAACAACACTGGTATTGTAAATACATACATACAAATATATATATTTCATTGATTTATTTTATTTTACATTTGTTTACTGGGAAGGTCTGACTGTAATAAGTTCGAACAGTAGAAACATTAGATGAGCATAATAAGTTACCTGCATAATTATACATAGAATTTAAAAGGGATCAAAAAGAGAAAAGTATTATACATGATTATATATAGGTTTGAACAGTATCATGTTATTTGCTTCTGTGGATTAATAGAGAAGCTGACTATTAAAATAGCAGTACATTTTATATGCAGTACAATTAATGTATGATTTTCAAATAGTGGGTATATGGAAGGATTACATTATTTTGTTTTAAAAAGAAATGCAGTTAGGAGTAGTAGGAAGTTAGGTTAGGATATTGGGGGAGTGAAAGAGGAAGTAGCTTGTATGGACTGATCAGAGAAAAAGAAAAGTGGGTAAGATGGGCTATGTATTAAATTATCCTGTGGTAGTACAGGAGCATTGCCAATTGTTGTGTAGGTGTTCTTTGAGCAGAAGTTTAAATTGTTTGTAGAGGTAGTGTTGTTTATGTGTTGGGGTACGGAGTTCCAGGATATTGTTATTTGGTTAGAAAACAGGGAGTCACCGAAGCTGTTATTGGCTTTAGTAACTTTTACCAGCAGTTTATCGGATGAGCGAAGGGTACGGTAGGTGAAGTATGGCTGGATTAAGCTTTTGAGGGAAGGACAGTTATTGGGTTGGTGTATAATGGTGTGGGCAACTGTAAGTTGATTGAATGCTAGTAGGTGTGGTAGTTCAAGCCATCTTAACTGCTTTAAGGCAGTGCAGTGGTGTGTAAGATTGGGAGGGTGGTTGCAAATTTAGCAATTTTGTGATAGCAGGCCTCTAGTTTGTTAAGATCAGATTTCCTAAGGTTAGTGAAAATAGGGGAGGCATACATTAAGGTAGATAGTAGGTATGCCTTGGCAATAGATTGTCTAGTGGTAGGGGTGAGAAATGTTTTGTCTCTATATAATGAACCCAGTTTAATATGGATCTTTTTTATGGAGAGTGCTATATGTTTGTCATATTTTAGTGAGTTGTTGATACCGACTCCTAGTAATTTGGTGTTCTCGACAGGTTCAGTTTGTGTGTTGTCAGATGCAAGGATGTGGAAGGGGAGTGATGGAGACGGGGTTCGATTATTACTGAAAAGCATACGTTTTGTCTTGTTAGGGTTTAAGATAAGTTGATTTTCTGTTAGATAATGTGTCATGCTGATAGACTCCTACCCAAGGAGACTGAATGCTGTACTTAAATCAAAGGTCCTTCAACAAAGTATTAATTTAAGGGTGTGCACACTTATGCAACCAGCTTATTGTACATTTTTTTTATTTTTTTATATTTTTTCCCCTAACAGATTTGTTTGTTTTTCAATTGAATTGTGCAGGTTATAGGTCACATTAAAGGTCAGAAAAGTTTTGAAATGATTTATTGTGGTCTCATTTTTTATATCACAAAAACCTGGCCCTTTAACAGGGGTGTGTGAACTTTTTATATTCACTGTATTAGTAATACCTAGAAACTCACAAATCTAAGATGAATGGGTTTGTTCTGGTTTCCTATTATTATTCTTTTGTTTCTCCAAATATTTCTCAGACTAATAATTTATGGCTGGCTTTAATACATGAAGGTGTAGGGATATTAAACAAAACTGAAAATTCTAATATTCTAAAATTATCTTTTAATAAAAATTAACCAAGTGTCTGCATGTCTCAGCATTACAATCATATACTATATGTTGCCAAAGTGTTTTTGTATTCTTATTATATTTACAACAAATACCTGGGAACTTTTTAAAGTGCCTAGCATGAGCTGAATGGCTAATGTTCATAAGTCTGTTCTCCCTCGCTGTGCCCATTTGTCATTCAGAGATAGCTTAGACACGAAGAGGTAAGCCCTTATTATCGACTAATTTGCATGCCTCTGAATCACATTTACTACCATGACATGCAGATCATTGCTGATCCGCATATTGTGATTGTAAACTCCTGTTCATGAAGGCAGTGCCATTTCCCCCAGTGACTGTCAAACTCACACAAGTGCACATAATATGGACATACACACACACAGACACACACACACACACACACACACACACACACACACACACACACACACACACACACACACACACACACACACACACACACACACACACACACACACACACACACACACACTAGTCCCAGTACCTGTCATTGGCCCAACCTATCCACTCTGCTGGGGTCCCCCCCCATAATAGTTGAGTGCCATTATGGCACATATCTATGGTTGCATTGAAAGGCACAAGACTTAGTTTGACGTTGGTGAAATCCTGGGGGGACAGTAATTTATAATTCTGATCCACAGATGTGTAGTCTGGAGATTATCTGAGTGTGTCAGGTCTTGGCTATTAACTAAGGTAGAGTGCATATTTAGTGTTGACCGTTACGTGCAGTTACCCTTTGTATATGAACTCTCACTAGATATTCACATCCCGACCCCAGCCCCTGCCCAGAAAACCACAGTGAAAAACTTCTCTAAAGCAAATTTCACACTCCTCAAAACTGAGGTGGAATCCTTCAAAGCCCCCGGGCCAGTGGAAAATACGGTCCAGACCGCAGAATCCTTTATAAACGCATTCTATGAACACCTTCAGGAATACATGGATCATGCAATCCCAAATAAAACCAAGACCCAATCCTCCAAAGTTAGGCGTCCTGTCTGGTGGACCCCAGCCATAAACAAACTATACAATAGAAGGAGGAAGCTACTACATGATAGAGCAAAATCCCAAAAAGGGAAGGCATCTCTGATCAGTATTAGCAAAAAAAAAAACTGCAGGCACTCATAAAATCATCTAAGGCCAGCTTTGAAAGAAAAATTGCACAGGACACTAAGGATAATCACAAGGCTTTCTTTAGTTATGTTAGGAACCTGGGTGGGAATTTCCAGATATGCTCAGAATTAGTCCAAAATGACAAAAAATACACCGAACCCACAGACATTGCCAACATCCTAGCTGACAGGTTCAGTGCAAACTTCTCCCCCCCTTCCCCACCAAAAGGGCAAATATCTATCCCAGCAGAGTGCTGCCCCCCTGACATCTCAGATGCTCAGGTAAGAGCCGCCCTCTCCAAAGCAAAAAACACAGCATCAACGGAACCAGACGGTGTCCCAGGTTGCGTCCTACATGAACTCAAAGAAGAACTAAACCCAAACATAAAACTACTGTTCAATCTCAGCCTTACTACAGGATATGTACCCAAAGAGTGGCGTACAGCAACAGTGGTCCCTCTCCACAAAGGTGGTGCCTCAACGGATCCTGGAAACTATTGCCCCATAAGCTTGACTAGCTTGGTCTGCAAAACTATGGAAAGGATCATCATGTACCTCATAAATAAAGATATTGGAGACCTACAAACACTGGATCCTACCCAGTTCGGCTTTGTTAAGGGCAGATCCTGCCTCTTAAACCTGGTCAATTTCTTTGAAGCAGTCAACAAGGCCATTGACGAGGGGAAGATGGTCCACACAGCCTACCTGGACCTTGCAAAAGCCTTTGATACAATACCCCACTTGGGCATTATAGATAAGCTCACCAGCTTAAATATAAACCCCTATATCACTAGATAGGTTGCAAACTGGCTCAAGGACAGAACCCACATGGTTAGAATTTCTGGAGCCATGTCAGACTCCAAACCAGTTACAAGTGGCATCCCACAAGGCTCAGTCCTGGGACCTCTCTTGTTCAGTATATATATCTCGGAGGTACAGGCTACCACGGAAGGACTGTGGCTGACCAAGTTTGCAGATGACTGCAAACTGGGTGCCATAATCGATTCTCCAGCCGACACAAACATCCTACAAAAGGGCCTCATAGAAACAGACAACTGGTGCCAGAGCCATGGCCTCAAGCTAAATGCCAAAAAGTGTATAGTCATCCCCTTTGGCAAAAACAAAGTGCCCACAAATTACCACATAGGTGGTAATCCATTAAGTACAAAAGAAGTAATTAGGGACCTGGGGACCCAAGTTGATAGCAATCTCTCATTTGACAACCACGTGGCCAAAGTGGTTAGAAAAACATTTTATATAGCCCACCTAATCATGAAGGGATTCACATCTAGATCAGGGGAGGTCATCGTGCCTCTTTACTCATCCCTCATCAGGCCCATAATTGAGTACAATGCCCCTTTTGGGATGTACCTTACCAGACACCTGCAGCAATTGGAAAGACCCCAAAAGTACCTCACCAAGAGGATCAAAGGGCTCAAACAGATGCCATATGCTGCCTGGTTAAAGAAACTCCAGCTCTACTCAGTGGCATACCGCCTGCTCAGAGGCGATCTGTGCCTGACGTATAAAGCCATGTCCAACCCAGAATTAATGGACATGCTGCACCTCAGAAAATCCAAATCTCATCGAGCTATGCGCTCGAGAGACTTGAACCTCAGCACTGAAATAAATAGGACATGCTGGAGGGACAGATTCATAACCAAGAGGCTCCCTTCACTCTGGAATAAAATCCTAGTCCAGGTTAGGCAGAGTCCCTCACTGACTCTCTTCAAGAGAAATCCTGATGAGTGGATGGGAGATAGTAGGTTTACCCCGGGTATCACTTCTGTGTCACTGTTAGACAGAGGCACAGTATACTAACCTCAAAAAAAGGGCATAGCAAAATTCATTTAAAATGGGTGGCAAAAGCCAAACACATTCTGGCTAGGCTTATGAATGCCCTAGAGCAGATAGCCTAGTATGAACCTATGAACCTATAATGCCAGTGATGGAAGCCAAACCCAATATTGGGGGTTCTAAGTCACATTAAATATTGATGGCAGTGCTGCAGAAGTTGGAACCTGTAGTCCCTGTCATACACATATTGGTGAAATTATGTGTTTATCACGAGTACTATCAAAAGTGCAAACTCAGACCACTACACATAGAGTAAGTAGCTTAGCTGATTATTTCTATACAACTCAGCCTATAGGACATGCATAATTGTTTTGCTTAGTTTCAATTAACAGAAGAAAAGTTTTTCCTCACAGATTTTGACTCTAAGCTGTTTTTTAACTTAATCTGCCTGCATATGTATTTCTTTTCTACATGTTATACAAGTTTAGCATCAATACACATTCAACTTCCGGTTAAACCAGAAAACCAGAAAAGTTAATGTCTGACCTGATCACATTCACATATGTCATTTTATTCTTGTCTGCTTAGTCTCATCCCATGAGCCTGCTTTCTTCTCATTGTGACTGAGTGTGTCTATGCTGTCCCCCTCTGTTTATAAGTAAGCCTCATGTAAATTATTTTCTCCCTTTTATGCATAATCCTCTCCAGCAGAACCTTTACTGTCCTTCATTAACCAGTACGTAGCATCACTACTGAAAACAACTCTGACAAAGTTATTCCTGCATATTTTATATCCCACATTGTATACATATTACTTACAGCCTATCATCATATTCCTATTTAGAAAACATTTAATATAGTAAATATAGTATAAAAATGTGTTATGTTATTATTTCTATAACTTTAAGTGTAGTCTGTCTAGTTCTCTGACACTACAGTGCCA